>NW_026057589.1:23623666-23662206 GCF_023721935.1 Panthera uncia
GGAGAGGAGAGGAGAGGAGAGGAGAGGAGAGAGGAGGAGAGAGGAGAGAGTGGAATGCAGAGAGAAAAGGATGTGAGGGAAAGACATTTCTCCTGCTCCCCTGGCTGAGCTGACACAGAGGCCCAGGTCACTCCTGCCCTCTCCATGGCTTGGATTTCGTCCTTTCCACAAACCCCCATTTTTACCTAATTTCAGTCGAGCTGGGGCAGGAACAGCATGTGCGGGAAGAAAGGGTCCAAGCAGCCGGCCGTGAAGCCACCTGGCCAGGAAACGAGCGCCGTGTTGGAAAGCACGCTCCCGCGTCTGTACTTGTTCAGGAGGCCGGGGACAGAGGGGTGGGCACGTCTTCCCCTGAACCCACCCAGCACCTGCTGGGCAACACTGACCCCACTGCAGGGTTTGGATTTACACAGACTCTGTATAACACCTTGTAAAGAAAGCCACTGGAGCAGAAGATTAAAGAGCACCATTAACTTAGTTGTTTCATTTCTTCTGAGACCAAACAAAAGCTGGAAACGTGCGAGGAAACATTGCCGAGTTATTTACTCTCCGTTACCAGGGGCCATGCACCGCCCCACGTGAGCAGCTCCAGGCGGGTCACGGCGCTGGTTTATAAGGTGTAAGTGTTGAGGGGCGGCCAGCGCCATCCTGCAGGGAAGCTGGGAGCAGTCGAGAGGGTCCGAATGGAAAGTCAGCCCCAATAAAAGCTCAAGGGGCCAGCCTGGCATCCTGGCTCTGGCGGGACCAGGAAGGAGGTCTGTGCAGTTCCACAGGGTCCCTACCATTCCTGGGTGGAATGTGTGTGGAGGCCCTGCCCTTCTGGGCTGGTCTGCCTCTTTATGGAGTTCTGCAAACCCCTGTCTGGAGCCCTGGGCGTGCACTTCAGGGAGAAAGCCGACTCTCACGTTGCTGGCTGCCGTGCAGAAGAGGAAAGCAGAATTGCACTCCAGGGAGTTGCAACGGGGACAGAAACGGACGGAGCCAAAGAGAGAGATTTGTTTCAGGTGACAGGCAGATCCCAAGACACTCAGGGCTCAGAGGACCGGGACCAGGAACATGAGCCTTCAGAACTGAGGGCACATGCCCTCAGGCCCAGTCTGTGTCCGTCTCTTGCCTCTCTGCCCCCCAACTAAGTTACTCGTACATGCTTCTCACATCCTTGTGTGGGGTCTTCTACGTCTCCCACTCCAGGCCCTCCTTCTCTGGGTCTCTGTGTGCACAGCAGGATATGAAGGCCCCATGGCTCGCAAGGCACCATTCAAGCCACCCCCAGACGGCAGCGTCTCCAAAGCCCAAGTTGCTAAGTGAGAGCATCCGGCCAGCCTGCAGCCCAGTGTCCATCCCCCGGCCCAAGTAATCATGGCCAGGGAGGGTCACACAAAAAGGCTCCACCCTGGTCCTTGTTCCCTTCCTGGAAGGCATCCCCACATGCGATCGGTCAACAAAAACACACTGAGAAACTGCTGTGTGCCAGGCGTGGTGCTAGGTGGTGGCGGGCGGGCGGGGGGAGTGGGGGATACCGCGATCAATACAAGAGACCTGGTCCCCGCCCACGAGACACCATTATCCCAACGAGAGAGGGAGATGGGAGTTTAACAAGCACACCGAGGGAATTTCAACTCCAGCAGCGCCGACAGAAAGGGCCAGGGTGAAAACAGAACTCCGTAACGTGAGGGGAACCGACCTGGGATCTAAAAATGAGTTTAGATCATGTGAGTTAAAATCTAGACACTGTAGAAGTTAACCTGGCAAATGATGGAGAAAAAGCCCTCAGGCAGAGGAAAGAGCTCAAGCAAAGGCCCCAGGGTGGGAGGGACAAGGCTGCTGGGGAGAGAGGAGGGGGCTTCGAGTGAGCCAGAAGAGGGCAAGGGCGCGGTAGTGAGGGGAGGGTGCTGGGCAATGCTGAGAAGACACAGGAGGAATCTCAGTTCTCGGTTCTCACAGTAGCAGCGATAGGTGCCACTGAAAGGCTTTAGGCCGAGAAGCCAGTCGTGTGGATGGGGGCTCAGGGTGCAGCGAGGTTTCAGGTGAGCCGCTGGAAGGGTGTGAGTGTCCACCTGAGTCCTGTCTCCGCGAGCTGAACCCCCAGAGCCTCCGTTCTCAAGCCTGGCTCTTGCCCAGGGCACCTCCATCGTCCTCCCAAGGCTCTATGCTCCAGAATCCAAAACTCGCCATGGCTTCAGCACCACCCATGGTGTCCTGTCCTGGGGCCTGGGAAACTCAGCAGCACGGAGAACAATATTTATCTTATATTTAGCCACATCTCCACCAGATGACTAATATCCGGTCCCCACACCACAGCTGAAACACAAGACTCAGCACACAGACTGTGGGATGCAGGAGGCAGCAACCACAGAGACGAGTGGAGGAGGGGTGCCGAGCAGTTATCACGATAAATCAGTGGGCCCCCCACACACGCTCTGCCTGTTAAGACACAACTTCAAACCTGCTTCTATGAGCCCTTGTGAGGAAAGCCGTGTGATAAGACGGGGCGACAGCCCATGCAGGGGGCACCACGGGTAGGGAGGGGCTCGGGGAACTTGGCAAGGTTAACTCACAGCCACACATTCCAACGTGGCCGCTCCTGTTACACTGCCAACGTACTGACGGGGAATCAAAGACACAGAGAGGTCACACAGTCAGTAGGCGATGCAGCCAGTCTGAACCCACGACGGGCCTCCAGAGTTCCCGCTTTTCGCCACTACCGTCTACCGCCTCTCATACGACACCCTGCAAACACAGCCCAGATAGGCGACGTTGCTGCTTTGTTAATCACGCTCCTGTCGAACATCCAATCGAATCCGTACCTGTGATGGTGGCCGCCAGGGCCTGCATGACCTCTGCAGCCTGCCCTCACTGTCTCCTTGCCGCCACGTGGCCAGGTGACCACTCCTCCCCCACTCACCCTCTAAATCTCCTACTGAAGCTACTGACAAAGACAGGTGCCCCCCCCCCCCCCCAAAGCCCTCCTACCGCCCCCCAGCCCTCCGTGCTTCCCCTTTGGGACACTGCTCTCCACCTGCAATGTTACATTTATACGTGTCCTTTTCATGTGACCCAGAAGTGCCAACAGGCAGAGACTGTCTCTGCTCTATTCACCGCTGACCTCTCGGCACCTATTGGAAGGCCAGTGGCTCAGAGTTATTTACGGACAGAAGTTGGGGAGAGGAAGGGAAAGCGGACAGGGACAGAAACCCTGTGTCCCAGGAGCGCATGGTGTATATGAGCATGTACACAGCATTCACTTCTTACCATCGCCTTGACTAACGAGTTGTCAACAGATATTTGACATGGTTTTAACTCTTTGAAAATCATGCTTTGACAGCTGTCATCAAGCACGGCTTCCCAAGACAATCCAAACTGACCTGGACCTTAAAGGATGGCATAGGGACATATGGACAGGACTGGTGGACTGGCAGAGGTCAGGCAGCGTGCACCCGTACAGGGACAGCCACCCCACGCGAGGTACCCTCCTCTGCCTGGGTGGTGCCTAATTTTCCACACTGGTACACCAAATGGGAAGATACGTGAGCAGGGGTGGTTTAGATGTTTGTAAGGAAAGACACTGGATTGATCCGGCTCTGGTGGGGGAATTCGCATAGCAGGAGAGCAGACCAGAACAACGTGTGGTAGTTAAATAAATCACAGTGCATCTGGTCAGTGAATGCTTGGTGGGACAAGGTGAGCAGATACGCCTGGTCTGATGCAGACACAGCTGTACGATGCCTCAGATATAGTCCACACCTAACAATGGCTGGGACGCATATTTTAGATGGAAAAAAAAAAACAGCATTGCAAAAGCAGCATGGGTAGAAAATGGTACCATTTACGCTTAAAACTACATGGATGTAGGTACAAACATAAATGTCATTTTACACGTCAAGAAAATTTCTAGAGAAATGATCATGAAAAATTTCCCCAAACCTGGTTCTGGACAGAACCTTCTTAATACGATGTCATTCACAAACCTCCTTCTGAGAAGAAATGGGCATTTCTGGTCGTGACACGCTTACACAATTTTCCAGTAAACTTCACACTGACCCTCAGGCAAGAGCTGACAGCTGTCCACCAGTTATGCCTTTTTGTGTCTGCGCTAAAGGTCTGGGAGAAGGAAGCTGACGGCCTTCACTTTCTGTGCTTCTGAAATCTCTGAATTTTTTGCCGTTGCCTTATATTATTTTAACAAATGTTTTTGAAGATTTAAACATGTATCATGGCCAGGTTGTGGAAAAGCTTAAATGTCACATGGGACTATCTGGAAATTATCACACAAACGATAGGGAAGCCACGGAAGAACTCTGAGCCAAGAATTTCCTGGACTGAAGTGTCATTTTTGGAAGATTTACGTTGAACTAGTGAGACTCCCCTCCTCAGCTGCCCATGCTCGCCTCGGCTTCTCCTGAAATGAGGTTTGGAAAGTGCAACTATTCCATGTGGATAGTCGGAGTAGATTTAAACAAAACGTGTGCAGAAAAGCTGTGGGACACCTTGAAATAGGCCAAAAGGATTAGCGGGTGTCACTGGAACCAATGACAGTGAAACAGGCACTGGGCTGGGAGGCGGGAAGCAGGCAGGGTGGCCAGTCCCCCGTCGCCTGTGCCCCGAGGAGGCGACAGCCCTGCCCATTGGAGAACACGGGGGTCACTGCAGATCCTCGCCCGAGGACGTGCAAACAAACTATGTCCCGGGAGCCACAGCTCGCTCGCCCTGTTGGGAAGATGGCCCCAAACACACATGCTCTTCCCTGGAGACATAAAGAGGCGCGTGCCTGTGGGTGCTCCGCATCAGTCTCCTGATCGCCGACCCGCACATCTGTCCCGCACATTCTCCTCCCAACAGGCTTCACTGTCCTACTAGCTTATCAGTGACCTAAATAAAATCTCGTGCATGGGTTCACTTTATCTGCACAGGAGGGGCATGATTCTGCCTTCTGCTAACTGTACTCTGACACGACCAAATCCGAATGGATGGAATGAGACAATGGCTCAGCTCCACGCCTGTCCTCTGAACCAAGAGGAATCAGAGAGGACCAGAAGTTGGGAGCTGAGTATTTTATGGCTGAGCATGTCAGACGGCCAGGACCGGAAAGGGGAGATGTGATTTGGAAATAGTTCAGCAGTCAGTTGGGCATGGAGTGGCCGGGGACTGTTCCAGATGTGGCAGAGTTGGCGGGGGGGGGGGGGGGGGGAAGCAGATGGAGGGAGAGTTGGGGACAAGGGAAAATCTGATTATCAGATGTGCAAGGCGCTTACAGACATGCTTCTGTAATTAGACGATGCTAAACAGGACAGAAAGAGGGAAGGAAAATGAAGGGTTTGTGGGGACTGGATGTGGGGAAACTTGTTATTCTTGAATCTGAACAATGAGGTGCTTTCTTAAAAGGTAATCAGATAAGAGAGCAAAAGGGAGGCTTGTTCCAAACTGCACCCGAGCCCATGATCACACAATATTTACATTAAATTTAGAGCTAATGAAATTCCAGGTCAGTGATCAGCAGAGCAGTGTTGGCCTGCCAGGGCACCCTCCTCACCCAGAGACAAACTGGCAGGCTGTGTTTTGAATAATAATAGTCCCAGAAGAGGGGGGGAGGGGAGAGGGGGAGCCTCTGGGAGGAGATCCAGTCTCTGGGGGTCCTTTCAGGGCTTAAGTGACTTCAGAGGAAGAAAGGGAGAGCACTCTGGAGTCCTCTTCCTGGGCCAGGGCCAGGATTCCCTGAGATGTCACACACTGTCACACACACCCCACTGAGGGCAGGCTCCTATGCATCCCTCCCTGCCTCTGTGCAGCCAGAGAGACTGTCCAGGTGGACTAGGGACTGGACCTCCCTGGGTTCACCTGCAGGGAAGGCAGAGCACAACAGCGCTCCAGAAGGAAACCTCTTCCTCCTCCTTCACACAGTGCAACTCTCTTGGCTTGAAACCCACACACGAGGAACAGAAAGACAGCATGCTGAGCGTGCCCAGAGGATTTAAAGTCAGGGCTCCAGTTCCTGCAGCTCTGCTCGCTGGCCTCGGGTGGGCTCCCCTTGCCGTCGCTCAGGTCGCCCTGGCGGGCCGATACCCGCCTGGAGAGGGGCACGGCACTCACGGAACTGTCGCTCAGATGCGGTTGATCACTGGTGGTGGTCACAAGAGAAGTAAAACGCGCCAGCTGTACGTAACGGCTGCGTTAGGATAGTGGGAGGTTACTAGTAATCGCTTCCTTAAACATGTCCTGAGTTCTGTCACGCTGTGGTATCTTCATTTGCAAAACGAAGTGAGACTCGGACTTGGCAGCAGGGGTGGGAGGTGGGATTAAGAATTTCTATAGCATGTAAGTGGTAACACGCAGTCCTTTCTGTGTGCCTGGCACTGTTCTATTCGACCCTCACAACAAATCCACGCGGCTGGTCCTGGCCCTGACCCGTCCGACACAGGCAGGAGCCAAGGCCCAGAAGGTGTGCCCAGCCTGCCTGGCAGACACAGCGGGCAAGTGGGGTAGGAATCCGGCGGTCAGGCTCCGGGAATGGGATTTCCCTTCCACGGAGAGGGCACACCCACACATGGGCCAGGAAGGTGGAACCCCACACAGACATGTCTTGGCCGTAAACCTGCCCTTCGGCACATGGGGTCTGGATGCCCCCCTCGGAGTTGGGTGAAGGGTCCCCTAAAGATCCCCCCGGAGGCCTCGCTTTCCTGCACCTTCCAACCGGCTTTAAGACCAACTCTGTTCTGGTGGCCAGAAACCAAGTGCCTCTTGGTGGCACCGGAGAATTCCCCAGCTGCCTTTGCTAAGGAAAACTAAATGCCATGTGAAGGTAGGAGCACCCTGGCCTGGCTGGCGGTGTGTCCGTTGTGGGCAGCAGAGGGAAAGGCAGGTTTCACCTGGGACAGACAGCTTGTCTCCTGCCCAGGAACAGCCCATGCCAGCCACCAGGTGGGGGACCAATTAACTTATGAGGTCAGCTTTTGAGCTCCCCACAGGCAAAGGCAACATCTACGCACACAGTTTTCCGTTTGTGCAGGAAGTGGCGGCAATGCAGAAAGAGCCAGGAAGTAAAGTCAGGTTCAATGATTTAATTGAGCACCGGGGAGCGCTCAGCTGCCTCGCGAGCACCAGGGCCCTCTGGGGACCTCGGAAGACTCGGGGAGTGTCTGCACATCCGAGCATGAAGACATCCCCAAAAGGCAATGCTTGGGCACAAAAAATTACTCTTCTGTGTGCAGCTTCGGAAGGCCAGCACTCGGCTCAGCCAAGCAAACAGAAAGACCTTTCATGAGGCTCTCAGGAGATATTTCAAAAACAGAAAAGTAAAGTAGAGCCTTTCAAAGAAGAAAGTTCAGCCCTCAGCAAAAAACTGGGCTTTAAAAAAAAAATTAATCAATTTTTGTGGTTTCAATAAAAGCAAAGGGTTTTGTGGTTTTCCCTCAAACTTTTCACCATTTTCCATAAAAACAAAAGCCAATATTTGAAACCATTTTCCCCCAGTGAAAGTGGCCACGTTTTTTCTCAGGGACAACTTCTTGGACAAACATCTTTGCAGTGTGTCCGCCTCGCGACAGCTCGGTGTGAGCCCAAGAAAGCTGCCGGCCCGCCTGTCTGCACCAGGCATGTTTCACCTGCAGCCAAACATTCAGCCTCAGGTCACAGAAATGCGCTTCTGCTGGAAAAACCCTACATGATGAGAAAAGGTCTTTTCTCTTTCAAGAGGTTAGATTAGAGGGGGGTCATTTTGCTCTCCAAGGACTTGAACATGAAGGTCTCAAGGTGAATTCTGATACGCAAGGGCTGTATCTTAAGCAGGTCTGATTGCAGAAGACAAAGCCGTCCCCTCCTGATAACCTATTATAGTCACACAAGAAGAACAAGAGATCTTGTGTGTGACAAGAGTCACACAAGAGATCTCAAAGGAAACGAGTTTTAACCCTCTTATTTTACAGGTGAAGAAACTGAGGCCCAGAGAGACTATGGCGCCTCCCCTAAGACACATAGAGCTATGATTCAAACCCAGGTTCTCTTGATGTCCACCCCATGGTTTTTTGTTTTGGGTTCCCCCCACCCCCACCCGCCCATCACACACTCTCTCTTGGTAAAATTTATTTATTTTTATCAGTTCTTAATTCCTGAAATAAATATTATCTACATGTTAGCCAGCAAATTTTAGTATTTCTTGACCACCTGGAAGGGAAGGTAACTTTCAGCCTCCTGGATGTGAACTTCAGCAAAAGATTCCCAACTCACAAAATCTTTCTTTCAGGGAGGGATAAAGAATGTTCCAGGAACTTTTAAGGGCTCATCTTGGTCAAAGAACCTAGGGCTATCAACCCCTACTGGATTTCTGCTTCCCTATGTTTAATATTGATAATAATGTTCTCCTAATTTTGGTTTTGCCTTGGCTGCTAGAAGCTCAGAGCTAATTTGTATGCTTAGCTGCTAGAGCATACCTCGGTCTAGATTTTTTATGTATTTCTTAAGTTTCTTTATTTTGAGAGAGAGAGAGAGTGCACATGAGCAGGGGAGGGGCAGAGAGAGAGACAAAATCCCAAGCAGGCTCCGAACTGTCAGCCCAGAGGCCCAATGCAGGGCTTGAACTCACTAATCATGAGACCACGACCTGAGCCAAAATCAAGAGTTGGTCGCTTAACCAACTAAGCCACCCAGGAGCCCTTAGATTTTTTATTTATTTTATTTATTTTCTTTTACATTTATTTATTTTTTAGAGACAGAGAGAGACAGAGCACAAGCGGGGGATGGGCAGAGAGACAGAGAGACACAGAATCCAAAGCAGCCTCCAGGCTCCAAGCTGTCAGCACAGAGCCCGACGCGGGGCTCGAACTCACAAACCACGAGATCATGACCTGAGCTGAAGTCGGACACTCAACCGACTGAGCCGCCCAGGCACCCCCAACCCTTAGATTTTTTAAATACAATTTGTATCTGTACATCTTTATTCTCCGCCCTCTTGCCTTTTATTCTGAATTAGTCGTTTTTATGCTTTGTATTTTCGGTTTAAGTCAGTCAAATTTTTTTCTGAAAATAGATAAATACTAAAGTAAATATTTCCTCTCTCAGATCTTAAACCAAAATAAGTAACAAAATTATTCAGCAGACAGAGGGTTGCAAGGGAAACAGAAAAGTAAATATAAAAAGAACTTTCCCCAAAAAAGCCAGCAAAAGAAAACCAATAGGTTACTGGCCAATCTTTCAGATCGCTGCGAACCCTCCTGTCCTGCTTTCGTTGTCACCAGCCACGCAGAGACAGGGGAGCCCATGTGCGGTTCTGAGTCTCAAACCTGAGGAGCCATCCTCCCTGCGGCGGCCCAAGTGTGAGACATGCTGGGACTGCTGAGGGCATCAAGGCCATTCCCACCATCTCACAAACGGGGACTGAGGGCCAGAGAGGGTGAGTGACTTTCCCAAGGCCGCACCGCTTGGCAGTGCTGAGGTCAAGATCTGGGCTTTTTCTGCAACGTCACGCCCTTCCTCACAAACATGTCTGGCTCCACCAAACCACATGAGACAGACTTCAAGAATTTAATTCACCAACATGAGCTTTTCTGCTTTTGTTTTTTCAGGCCAACCTAAAAGCTACATCGAAAGTAAACAGGCTAAGTTTCTGCTTACTGATCTATGACAATCCATAGGCTGGGGGTGGGTGGGGGTGGGTGGGTGGGAGGTGGGCTGTGGGGGTGTGGGGGTGTGGGGGGTGTCGGGGTGGGTGTGCCTCTAGGAAGAACAGATGATCAAAAATTCTGAGAACCTTTATAGCTAAAATCTAGGAAACTGTTGGTAAAGCAAGCTATCATATGTATTCAACAAATACCATTTCATTCAACAAATGCTTGGCAAGAGCTTCACAGGCACCCAGCCCCATGGAGGGGAGGGAACAGTAAAACAAAGCAGCGCTGAGGCCCCCCCAGGAAGCGCCCCTCCCCCCCAGGAGCACAGAGGTCTGGCCCCGGACCTCGAAGTGAGCTCAGAGTGCTGGACGCTGGACGGGAGGCAAGGGAGACCCACGGCCTCTCCATGCAGCCGGCCTCTTTGTGAACACAGAAAAGGAAAGCTTTACTCTCCATAAGGAGTTGCTTCTGTGAAGTGAAGTGAAACAACGGAACAGAAAGCGTGGAGTCCTAGACGTGTGTGTGCCGCACGGAAAACCCGGGCCGGCTGCGCCCACGTGGCCAGCCTGCCTGCCGTCTTTGCAGGGTCCCTGCTTTAGCATCTGCTAAAAACTTAATGTTGAATTAAACAGCCTCCCTGAAATCTGGGGCCCACAAAGCATGCTTGGGATCTAGAACATTAGTTTTCTGTGTGTTCATGGAGAGGGATTGATTTAAATATGTTGAGAACGTCTTAGTGGTAAAAGCGAGTGGATTTTTTTAAGGGAAATTTTATTGGGAATATTTTTCCCCCTAGGTGTGAAATCTGGCAGGTAACTGCATTCTCTGATGGACTGTTGAAGACTTGGTTAATTAGAAATAAGATTCAGGTCCAAGGTAAACAATCTGAGCCTCCTAAGTCTTCTTAGGATGTTTGTCTGAAATGCTTCTGAAAATAGTATAGCTTTCTATAAAGAAATATTAACTGGCGTTCATAAATGGAGGTGACTACGTTCTAACCCAGCCCTTACTAAATTGGTATTAGACGAGGGATTAGTCTCTGATTTTATTTGAAAATCCCAAGAGGAAAAGCAACTCCAACCACTGCTTTCTTCTCCGTTTTCCAGAAACAAGGCAAGGGAGCCTGCAGACCAGCCCCAATGGCTTGGTGCAGAAAACGAGCAAACTAATTGCCCACTGTTTATTGATACAATCCACCACACAGACAGAAGGCAAACAGCAGCCCGTCCTCGTCCTCCTCAGAGTTTCACTTAGGTGGGACACTTAATCCTCATTTGTGCCTCCGTGCATCTCACAGCGGGGGACTACCCTCTCCTGGGGAGGGTCCCATCTTCCCCGCTGGGTTTCACCCAGCTTGTCTTTCAGGCTTCACACCACAAAGTGCTAAGAAGGAAGGTCAAGCCTCCCTGAACTCCCCTGAGGGACCCACAGTGGGGACGGCGCCCCAAGGCAGCCCTTCCTCGCGTGTCCAGCCCTGCTTGGAGGCTGAGCCTCCGCTGGGCGCCCTCTAGGGGCCGCACGCCAATAAGCACCATCATCCCTGCATTTGCAGATGAGGAAGCCCAGGGCGCAGGAGGTGCTGCTAAGTGCCCTCCCAAACATGGTGCAGCGGGGATTCGAACCCAGACATTTGGAGAAACAGTAATGAGGAGGGCGAGGGGGTGCTGGTGGACACTGTGAGCAGACCCTGAGCTGAGCACTGCGGGGAGGCCTAGAGGTGCTGGGGAGCCCAGCTGCTCGCCCGCCTCCTCCCCAGCTTGCACTCAAAGTCCCCTCCTTCCTCTGACGGATGCCACTCTCCTCCCATCCCCTTTCCCCAACATTTGCCAAACTGTGTGTGGAGATAAATGAGTGAATACACACATGAGCCCATCTCCGTGTGAGCCATCATCAATCACCAGACTCCACCCCACACAGGCGGGGATCTGGGTGCATTCATGCTCCACACACAGTAGGTGCTCGATAAACGTACGTTGGACAAATGTATTATGCAAAAACCATTGAATAATAAGTCTGTGCTGGATGACAGATTAACGACCCAGGTCTCCTGGGCCTCAGTGCCAATTCCATGGGTTCTGTCATCTCCCTGGGCCCCGAAGGGACCACACTGCTGCATTTCAGCCTCCTGACCTTCTCTGCCTCCTTCCCGTTCCACTCGGGGCTGCAGGACAGAGACGACAAACAGGGGCTGCTCCCTGTCTGTCCCAAACCCCACACTTGGCAGGAGCTCCTGCGAGAGGCCACCAAGCCTGGTGGGCAAAGACTGGAGGGCACAGCCTCCCGGCAGACGAGGCCCAGCACTGTGCCCAGTGACCAAGACCCCTGGCGCCAATCTTCTCAACCCTTCTCTGTGCCCAGGGCCTTTGTCTGGCTCTGCAGAGTAGGGTTCTTTCCAGTGCGGGCTTCAGGCGAGAAGTTGACACATCTCCACTAAAGCTGCCTCATAAAAGCTGGAAATATATTGAGCAAAGGATTCCATTTCCTGTCCTCGGCCGGCAGGCGCATGTACCAGGCTTTCATTCTCAGCCAAGTTCTCCAGGGAGGTAACACTGCAAACCATTTTTCTGAGTAAATGTTTACACTGTATAATTTTCCTTTGGTGCAAAGCATTTCACGCACACAGGGGAAAAAAAGAAACCAGCGTAGCCGAGATTCCCGAAGACAAGGTCTCTGGATCTGAGGGGCGGGAGACAGGACAGACACCTACAGTCAGGTGAACCAGGCCCTGCGTCTCCTGACACCCCTGGGCCTGCCTCCTCGTGCGGGAGCCGCGAGCAGACTGCACCGCCACGAGTTTGGGGAGAGCGGAGAGTTCCACACACTCGTCCGGCTTCCCCTGGGCCAAAGGGTTGCAAACACCTTAGATAAGCTGCCCTCCCATTAATGCCCCCTTTGTTTGAGATCTGAACTGGCTCGTTTCTGTCTAAAATCCTGCACAGACCAGGAAAAATAATTTTTTTAATTAAGAGACTTTGTTCTTTCGAGCAGTCTGAGATTTACGGAAAACTGAGCAGTTTCCACACGCCTGGAGGTGGGCTCCTGCCCGGGACAGGAGACAGCTGGCCGAGGGCACCCCAAAGGTCTGGGTCCACAGGACCTGCTCCCCAGCAGCTCCACTCTAAAGGGGGACACACAGTAAGCAAGAGAAGCTATGCTTAAAGAGTGTACCAGAAAGGAGACGACGAGGACAGTGTGGCAGAAACTAAGAGGTGGCTCCTGCTCTGACTGGGTGTTCAGGGGCAAGATGTTTACGCATTGCTGTTCACGGCCGTGTTTCATTAGTAACATTGAAAAGTCCAGAACAGCCTCAAGGTGCAAGTATAGCAGCGTGGTTCGTTAACCTCGGTAGCCAATGGAAGAAATACTATGTGGCCACCAAAAATAACATAAGGACTGTGTAATACCTGGGGAAACACTTACCATATAATTTCAGGCAAAAAAAAAAAAAAGGCAGAATATAAAATTGCATTTGCATGCATTAACTTGGAGCACATAAAAATATACATACATTAGAAAGAAACACATCACACCTTAATGGGGTTGTATCTGGCAGCTCAAGGCTGGAAGCTTTCATGAATACACACCCTTATATAAGAGGTGGGGGGAAAGTTTTAAACAAAGAAATGACCTGAAAGTTCAAATCAGTCCTGATGTCAGTTGGAGGCTGTGACTGAAGGGTATTAAACCAGTCTTACTGTCCTTGACATTCAGCAATTTCTAAACACAGTACAAACTAGCTTAGAAACGACCTCAGGGGCACCTGACTGGCTCAGTCGGTTAAGCGTCAGACTTTAGCTCAGGTCATAATCTCATGGTTTGTGAGTTTGAGCCCCACATCAGGCTCTGTGCTGACAGCTCAGAGCCTGGAACCTGCTTTGGATTCTGTGTCTCCCTCCCTCTCTGCCCCTTCCCTGCTCACGTTCTGTCTCTGTCTCTCTCTCTCAAAAATAAATAAACATTAAAAAAAAATTTTTTTAAGAAACTTCAAGATAATTTGCATACATATTTATACGTATACATTTACATATACATACATGTATATTCACACATCTCCTATGTGTATACACATATATACACACACAAGGACACACATATATGGAGAGATAAACGTATATGTAAAATATATATGTATATTTCCCCAAGGGAAAGTTACAAATCTTAATTTGTGCGTCCAAAAAAAAAAAATATCTGAAGGTGGACCCCACATGGTCTTATGAAAACAGATGGCCAGTTGGGATGTTCAAAATTATTTTTTAATTAATTTCAATAGTAAAAAAAGAAAAGAAAAGAAGGTCATTGAGTAAACTCCCTGCCTCTAAGTATTTTCACTTAAATGGATCCACTGGTTTTTTAACTGACTCAATAGAAATTCACAGGCCAAAAAAATGAGGTCTGAGCGAGTAGCCTTGGCCTCAGACCGTAAACCTGGCTGTTCAGAGCACGAATCCAGGCCCTGTTTTAAACTCTCCCTGTGGTCCCGGGCAAGCTGCTCAGGCCTAGCTTTCCAACTCTCTGCAGAGTCACAGTCACGGTCCACGGCTGGGGCTGCAAACATCACGTGGGCACAGAGAACAAGTAAGGGCTCCATGCACTTGCTCGCCAGCTGGGGGCTATGGGGGGCGGGGTGTGGGGAGCCGGACACGGTTCCTCTCCCAGCCTCACTCTCCCCATCAGAAAGACGGGGATGACAAAGCACCTCTCATCAAGACTGAACCAGATAAAGCCCTCACGTACCAAGGGTCTGGCCCCAGACTGGATTCCATACAGTGGTGTTTACTTCTTCCTCCTGGTTCCTTTCTAATAACTGACTCACCGAATGGCTGAGTTTATGCCTGTTTTCCCTTGGGCAAAGGCTGGTTTTGAGTGATCACGGCTAGTTTTATTGAGCATCTATTATGTGCCCAGCACTTCCCCCTATTGTCAGTTACTATGCTATTTTCCCCTTAGACAGGGAGGCTGGGGCTCAGTCAGCAGTGAAACTGGGATTTCAGTGCCGGCAGGTGGACACCAGTCCACAAGCTCAGCCCCTCCTTCCTGCTTCATGTGAAGGGGCAGGAATAGGGGCCTAGATGCCAATTAGGATCTGAGATCTGAAGGAATCCATACAGCCACCTTCCCCCTGCCCTCTCCCACCAGGCCCAGACTCAGGAGCCATCAAGCTGTGTGATCCCAGGTGGGTTACTGGACCTCTCTGTTCTTCCTTTTCCTCAGGAGCTCCTACTTCAGGGGCTGTTGTGACTATTCGGTGAAACAAACGTACATAAAATGTTTACAGGTCAGAGAAGCTGCAATGATTTGTTCGACCTTCCACAACCTAGGCCCCCCACCAGCTGCAGTGGAAACTGGGGAATGAAGACACAGGGGCATCAGGACTGACCTGGACTTGGGGCTGGTGAACTTTTGCCACAAAGGACCAGGTAGTAAACATCTCTGGCTCTGCGAACCATGTGGTCCCTTCCGTAACCACTCAAGTCTGACACAGACAATCCCATCAGTGAATGTGTGCAGCTGTGTTCCAATAAAACTTTATTCAAACAGGGGCGCCTGGCTGGCTCCATCGGTTGAGCGTCCGACTTCAGCTCAGGTCATGATCTCACGGTTCCTGAGTTCAAGACCCGCATCAGGCTCTCTGCTGTCAGTGCAGCACCCACTTTGGATCCTCTGTCTCCGTCTCTGTCTGCCTCTCTCTCCCTCTCTCTCTCTCTCAAAAAATAAACATTAAAAAAAAAAAAAACTTTAGGGGTGCCTAGGTGGCTCACCCAGTCTGACTTCAGCTCAGGTCATGATCTTACAGTTCGGTTCATGAATTCGAGCCCCGCATCAGGCTCTCTGCTGTCAGCTCAGAGCCCACTCTGGATCCCTCCTCTCCCTCTCTTCCTGTCCCTCCCCCACTAGTGCTCTCTCTTTCTCTCTCAAAAATAAATAAACATTAAAAAAATTTACTTCACAAAGAGGCATTGGCCCTCAGTTGCAATTTGCTGACCCTTGATGCCGACGGTCTGGCGCTGGGTGCTCTGGACTAAGTCAGTCCTCGTAGGAAGGATGCTGGGTGGAACAGATACAGAGTGTGCCACAATCACTGAGCTAAATCTACAGCAGCAGAAGCTGCCAAGTGCAACAGAAACAAAGAGCTGGGACCCTGCCAAGTGGGGAAAGAGCTGTGCCCCATGTACTTGGCGTTCAGAGAAGAGGCCCTCCCTCCCTGCAACTCTCAGGAGTGTCCTGCAGACCCCGGCTCCAGGTCCACTTTCTGGGATGGGAACAGACAACAGGCAATCGTGGGCGGCCCAGTGGGGATGATGCTCCTTTCTACCTGGGATCGCCCACAGAGGGTGTCCCCGGCCAGTTCACACCCAGGGCACGGACCTGGGTCCAAGTCCTCATGCTCCTTCTGGCCCCAGGGCCTTTGCACATGCTGTTCCCTCTGCCTGCAACATTCTTGCCTGCCTATTTTCCACCTGGCCAACTCCTTCCCACACCAGGCCTTAGCAAAAGCAAAACTCCCAGGGACGACCTCCCTCAGCCAGACACCACCCACTCCTGGCTCAGGCCCCCCTTTTTGCAAACTCCCATGCACCTGCACTTCCCCTTGTAATTCTAGCCACACTGTGGTTCTACAATATTTATTTGTCTCCCCCACTGGAGCCGGAGCCCTGTGCGAGCTGGGACCACATTGGTTTTATTCTCCGTGGTTTCCCCGGTTCCTAGCTCAGGATCTGACTCAAATATTTGTTGAACAAATTAATAAATAAACAGAAAGAAAACTCAATGTACAAGGAGAAATCTCTCATTCCAAGGAAGATGTTATAACTCAGTGGCATTACATCACTGGAATAAGTATGTTTTAACTCTTTTTCCCTCTTCTTATATTTTCCCACTTTCTTGCTTTCCAAATTTATAAACTGGGGTAAAGTGAGTTCACATAAAGGACTAAGCTCTTTTTTTCAAAAAAAGTGCTTCAGTGGCTGATGTATTTCATTAGCATCGAAAACAATGCAGTTACATTATACATTTTATACAAACTACTAATCCACGTGTGCGCAAATGTGCCTCTGAGGACAAGTTAGTAGTTTTATGATATGCTTTCAATATTTCCCTGTTGTTCCAATGTAATATTTTTTGCTATTAAAATACTAATAAACTTCTAGAGGGAAAAAAAAAAAAAGCAAGGTCACTCTGAGCAAGTCGAAGAGACTAAGGACTTATATAACCACTGTTTCTTTCTCTCTGATGAGGGAAGTTTCTGAAACTAACTTCACCTCCTCAGGTATGAAAATACATTGAAATAGTCACAGGCCTCAAGATTAGCTTGAACTCATCACACTGCTTGAGGTTTCTGTCCTCGGCCTGCTCTGCAAAGACACAGTCGTGTGTGGTACGCGTCTAAAAACCAAGGAACCCTGACTAGTGGTGTTTCCCGACTGCTTGCTGTGTCCTCGGGTGGTAGGGAGGACTCTTTTAAGTGTAATTCAGATTCAGTGTCGTATTAGTTTCAGGGGTACAATAAAATGATCCCACACAGGTCTCTCCCTCTTCTTATAAGGTCACTGATCCCATCACGGGGGTCCTGACCAATGACCTCATCTAATCACCTCCCAAAAGACCCGATCATCTCCAAACACCATCATACTGGGAGCGAGGGCTTCAATGCAGGGATTTGGGGGACACACACATTCAGTCCATGACACTCATAATATCTTAAATGTTGATTACTTGTTGAAAGGATGCTATTTTGGATATACTGAGTTAAATACAGCACAGTATCGAAATTAATTCCACTTTCACTATGTATAACGTGCCTATTGGAAAATCTTAGACCATACATGCAGCTGCAATTATATTTCTATCAGGCAGCCCCAGCTCAGAGATGGCGGACGTGAACTCCACCTGCAGGGTCACTGCGTGACCTTGAGCAACCGACTGCACCTCAGGTGCCTGATCTATAAAATGGGAGCCATTCTGGCAGAGGAGTGTGGGCTGGGTTCATCCGCACCATCACCTGGCACCCAGCCTCCAAAGGGGCCGTTTTCCCCAGGGATAGGTGTGTCTGCTGGAACCCTCTCCCTGGTGAGGAGCACTCAGCTCCCTTTAGTCCCGGCAGGGCCTGGGGGATCACGGCCTTCGTTTGGTGAAGAATCGATCGGCAGGAGACTCTACGCAAGAAAAACAAACAGGGCCCCTCTCGATGTGGTTATTAAAGAAAAATGCTTGAAAACAAACAAGAAAAGAAGGACGTAATCATGAGAAATCACTCTCAAGGTGTCCTCAGAGCTCACTGCAAGCCCCAGCCAGGCGCGGGCAGGGCTGAGGACACGCAGGGCAGGAGACAGCCAGCGGAGCACCCAAGTCTGGCGGGAGGAGGAAGCCGGCAGGCGGTCAGGTGAGGGAGGAAGGAGGGCCCCACATGTGGAAGTAATTATGGAAGCATTCTGCACCTTTCCAAGCGGCAGACAGCCCCTCCAGCTCCAAACGTCTTTGCCTCCTCCGGGGCAGAGCCCCCTGAACCCAGCTGGCCAAGGGGCACCTTCAGCATCAGCTGCGCACCCCAGCTCTGGCTCTGGCCCTTCTGCGTGCTGCCCTGGGCTGGGGCCACGGAACAAAAATGCAAGGAAAGTTTGTCTGCTGCCAGTGGGATGGAACCAGCTGGAACCTGCTCACATCCCGCAGCAGCTGGCAGTCACACGGTGATGGATGAGGGTCTAGAACCTGCCCCTGACCTGGGTCCCGGGGGTGGGGGCAGGGCTTCCTTAGTGCTCCTGGGCCCTCATGGGGAGATGATGAAACCGGCTGGGCCACACAACAGATCCTGAGCCGTCGGGAGGGCTCTGTCCGGGGCATTCGTGGATATTACTGTGAGCAGGTGAGGGCCACTGGTTTTGCAGAAAAAGAGGCCTACGTCCTACAAGTTCGAGCAGGGACCCCAGCCCCATTCACCACCTAGACACACTAAGCCACTGAGTGACCAGGCCCAGTGGAACCACTCACGTGGCCTGCTTTTTTGAGAGGTTCTGATAAAGAACTTGCCCAGGCCAAGCTAACCAAGTACAGGCTGCTCTCTGCCTCTGCTCTGCCCACTCTCTCAGTCCCCCACACTGACCAGAGAGTTTCCCAGAAGGCACTGCATGTGCATTCTCTTGACCCTGAGAGCACCCCATCATCGCCTCTTCCTGGCACCACCCCGTCCTCCCGCTGCCGACCCCCCGGAGAAAACTTCCCTGCGGTCTTCCTCCTCCCGGCACTCCCCTGGCCCTAGTGCAGCTACTGTTACCCCCCACCGTGCACCGTCATTAGTTCTAGATGGACTGGTTCCCGTGTCTGGCTGCCAACTCCTCAGAAGCACCTCCATCTATGTCACCTTGGCATGCTCTGACTAGGCAGACAGTCCAGAGCCACTCTGGGCCCTTCCCTTGGAACGGGGAAGACAGGGGAACCGCTGGCCTGGGTCTGAGTCCCAGCCTGACCCTCCTCCTCACTGGGACCCTGAGCAAGTTACTTAACATCTCGGTGCATAATAATGACACCCTCCTCCTAGGGTAGGAGCAAGGCTAGTGGGTAAAGGGCTCAGAGCCACACACAGCAGGACTAGGGACACTGCCACATCAGCTGCCCTGCCTCTGCTGGCACGGAGCACTTATAAAAGCAGACACTTCTATAACACTCTGATGTCAACCCCAACAGCCCAGTGGGGCTCACTGCCCCAAAGCAGAGGCTGGCGCTAAAGCCTCCAGCCTCAGGACAGAGAGGCCGGCAGCACTGTGCTGCTTAGTCACTCGGCTCATACCTCTCCAGAGGACGACCCCTCTGAAGACAGCTCAGGTAGTGTCGAGGAGAGCTCAGGGCTCGAACGAATTTCCTGCCTCTGGTCCGGGCCAGCTTTCCTGGAGGCCCAAGGATGAAACAAACAGCCTTTCCTGTCCCCCAGGGATTACAGGGTGAAAACACATTTTAAACCTTACCTTAAGAAGCTGAAAGGCCACGTCCATGTAGGACACACCATGTACTTAAATTTTAAAACAGCAACGTGCCAAGAGCTCTCACAGCTGATGGACCCCTGCTTTGTGCTATTGAAACATGTGCACCTTCCAGAAAGATGATTCAGGCAGAGTGACATGTGCCTGATGAAATCACTCAAAGGATGCCTTCCCTCCTCTGGAACAGTCTTCCCTTCCCCAGGTGTCAGGGTCGTGTGAGATGCCGGCGAGGGGGGTTTGGAAACTGTTCATACCGTGATATCGTAACGTTTCAAAGGAGTGGGCTTAGCACCCCTGGGACAAACAAAAGGTCCTTGTTCAAGGTATGAAACCACCCACCGGATGTAAGGAGAAAAGGCCCCACTTCTGGTCAAAGTTTGGAGCTGTGCCTGTACTTGTTCTTCATGGGACTCAGGTGGGGCAGAGAGCAAACCTTGAGCACAGAGGCCGAATGCCAGACGTTGTTGAAATGTAAAGTTCTTGGGGTGCCTGGGTGGCTCAGTCGGTTAAGCGTCCGACTTCAGCTCAGGTCACGATCTCAGGGTCCGTGAGCTCGAGCCCCGCATCGGGCTCTGTACTGACAGCTCAGAGCCTGGAGCCTGCTACAGATCCTGTGTCTCCCTCTCTCTGCCCCTCCCCCACTCATGTTTGTCTGTCTCTGTCTCTCTCTGTCTCTCAAAAACAATTAAACATAGGAAGGAAGGGAGGGAGGGAGGGAGGGAGAGAGGGAGGAAGGAAGAAATAGAGAAGGAAAAGTTCTCAGATAAGCACCACAAAGCCTGAATTCAAAGCTTGGCCCCTACTACTTCTGAGCTGTGTGACCCTGGGCCGCTTTCTTGACCTCTCTGGGCCTTGGTCTTCTCATCAGCAATATGGTAGAAATATCAGTACCTGCTTTCCAGGTTGCAAGTGAAGACTCAGGAAGACCCTTGCTTGAAGGCTCTGCTTTGGAAATTGTACACAGGATTCAAATGTGAGTTTCACCTATCGAAGATCAGTGTGTTGTGTCTTGCCATCCAAAGAACCCAAATCTTATGAAACACCCAGGTGTTCAATGAGATGTAAACAAAAGACCTTTGTTGTTTTTTTCGTAATGGCAAATCCACTGGAACTCAATTCATGTCCATCAAAATTCAGCGTGACCTGTAGGCGTTGAAGAGCACAGGGCAGACTAAGGCCGGCCTTGGAGAGAACACCTACATGTTTTGTTATGCGGGAGGGACTGAAGGCCCAGCACAACGTGCCCACGGCACACGAGTGGTGTGACGACAGGGGACCATTTCTGCTCATCAGTGAATCTGCAGCTCCTAACAGCACACCTGACACACAGCAGGCACTCAGAAACGCTAGGTGAACCAATGAATATGCGTCGCAGTATTCAATACACTCAGTGAGGATTGCCAGCGACTGTCCCTGCCAGGGAAGGAACCGGGAAGGAGATGTCAAACCCCTGAGGGTGTTTCCCGGGGGAGGGGGGCAAGGAACAGCACCGTGTGCTCTGAACTTCAGAATCATTTGAATCTTTATAATGGACCCTTGAACAAGGGGTTGGGGGCACCGACTCCCCATGCAGTCAAAAATCTGTGTATAACTTTTGACTCCCCAAAACTTACCTACTAATAGCCTACTGTTGGCCAGAAGCCTTACAGATGACATAAACAGTTGATTAACACATATTCTGTATGTTATATGCATTATATGCTGCGTTCTTACAGTACAGCCAGCTAGAGGAAAGAAAAAGTTACTAAGAAAGGCATAAGACGGAGAAAATACAGTTACTGTACTGTATTTATTGAAACAATCTGCATATAAGTGGACCCACAGCTCAAACCCGTGTTGTTCAAGGGTTGACTGTATATTCTTGCATGGCTTGTAAAATCTATAAAATAATCTATAAAGTAATGATTCCCCCCCCCCAAATAAAAAGCAAGACAAAAAGAACGTCACGGATGACTAATGCCCCTAATTAGATGACAAGAATTCAGGAATCATTAGAAAAAGAATATTTGGTGACCCAGAACTTAAAATTAGTGAAGTCAGAGAAGAAAGCCGCACTGCTCTGACCGCCCACCCCCAGGAGCAGGAACCTGGTGGAACATTCGGAACGGGGAGATACCGCGTCCAGACGATAAACAGACTGGAACTAGAATCGGGGGGCTCCCAGCTTTTGCCTCTGTATCTTTATTAACCAAGATCACTTTGGTTCACAATAAAGCACCCCCAGCACACAGCTGAGGACAACCCTGGCACGGAGCCACTGCAGGAACAGGGTGGGTGGGGGGTCTGGTTCCCTTGCGTTCTTTCAAAGCCTGCTTCAAAGGAGATGCAGAGGTGGGAGAGGTGCCCTCACCACGGCTGTCCTCACAGTGAAGACACGAGATGGTCGCTAACAGGAGTCAGAAGAACGAGACACTTTCTTCTTAGTGTTTTTTTTCTCACACACACACACACACTCGAACAGCAGCCAAGGAACTTCTAAAACAAATTAATCCCAAAATTAAGGTTGGGAAAGAAATGTCCCCGAGGACAGCAATCATGTTTGAAGTTGGGTTTTCTGTTTGTTTGTTTTAGAGCTCTCTCAATCTCTCTCCTCAACAGTAGGTAAAACTATCTTCGGGGATCAGGCAAGATCTCCTGCTGGCTCTCGGTCAAAACCTGAACAGATGTTCCCACAGCCGGAAAGCCCACCAGGACCCATCATGTAGCGGGCTCTTACGGACTTGCACACCCACATAGCACTCTCCGCACACCTGTGTATCCCATCGCCTCAGACAAGCACGAACGCAGCTCCACGCGGCCCCCAGACATCTGCAAATTGCCCAAGTCTCTGAAGGACGCGCCGGGCCATCGGGATCGTGCTGTGGAGACCCGCCGCCTTGCCCCAGCATGAAGCACCTCCACTATCCCCATCCCAAACCCCACCACGCGTGACGACTTTCCCAGATGAGCCATGTCCTACGTGCCTCTCCACCCCCCAAACGCAGTCCCATGTGGGGCTCCTGTGTCTTTGGTGACCTCTGCCAGCTGGTGCGGGCTTTTGTAAGCATCCCGGAGGCTTCAGAGGGGAGGAGAGAAGAGTTGCTCTGAATAAGTCTGAAGAAGACATAGATGGACGGGTCCCACGGAAAGCTGTGACGCTGCTAAAGACATTTACTGCAGAAGACAGTGGAGACCTGGCACCCAGGCACCTGCTGACCAATGATGTGGGGCGTGTGGCTCTGAAACGCTGCCCCCCCCCCCCCCCCCATCCCAGCTACACTCCGCTGTCTTCTTCTGGGAGCTGCTCCTCCCCCAAACCAAGCAGGTGGTCCCGTTAGAAGCTTCCAGAGCCATATGTCCCACCAGGTGGCAGCTGGTGGTGGTGACGGATGAAAAAGAGAAGCAGAAATAAAGGTCGAGCGGGTTCATGACAGTGCGTGAGCCCCTTGCTGTAGTTCGGTTGTTCAACCCCACCTTCAGCCCCACGAGCTGACGGCCTGACCTCCTGCCTGAACCTCGTTTCTGTCCCACACTCCCAGGCCTGCCACACCCGGTGTCCGTGCACACAAGTGTGGTAAAATACACATAACATGCACGTTACCATTTTTGCCATGTTTCAAGCGTATGACTGAGTGGCATTCAGCACGTTCTCGGGACTGTGCGACTCTCACCTCACCTACTTCCAAGACACGTCCATCCCCCAAAGGAAGCCGCCGCACACTGCCGTCACCACCCATCCCCCTTCCCTCCTGCCCCGGCAGCCCCCAGCTTTCCGTCCCTGTAGGCCTACCTATTCCGGACATTCCATATAAACGGAGCCATTCCATATGTGACCTTTGGTCCAGATCTGGTCTCAGGGCGACCCTGAGCGGCACTCGGCCTCCCAACAAGACTCCCCGTTCCAAGGGGACACAGACAGCTTCGCAGCCTCTCCTCCCAGTGCGCCGTTGGTGACGGCAGCTTCCGTCACGTTAACTGTGTGCCTCCTGCTCGCCCTCACTCAGTCCACATTTGTGAGCATTTATGCAGCACTTCCTGGGTTCCAGGTGCCACGTGCGACTGCACGAGATGAACAGGGGCGGCCACTGCCTTCCAAGAACTCACACAACCGGGAGCACCTGGGCAAGCTGCAATCTCTGTGATATGGACTGAGTCCCGCAGCTGGCAAGCTGGAATGACACTCACGGTAAAGTGACGGCCAGGAAGAGCGTGAAGGAGCAAGGAGCCCTGGGTACCTGGTGGCGGGTGGCACTCACTCTCGGGGCCAGGCAAGTGTTGCTCAGGTGGGCACCACCTTCAATTCTGCACACCGGGCACCTGACTCTGTCCTCACCCAGGCTGGGCCCTAACAGTGCCCAGCAGGGCAGGCAAACTGACTTTGAGGGGGCTTCCTACGGGCTGGGCAGAGCATACGGACAGTTTTCTATCTTTTAACTTACCCATTACTGCAAGTCGAGGAGACAGCATGGGCTCCTCCCCTCCCTTCTGCACACCAGGCTCAGAGAGGTGAAGGAGCTGGCCTAAAGCCACAGAGCTTTTGCGTGACACAGCCGGAGCTCGGCCCTAACTCCAAACAGTCACAGGCAGGAACCTGTCATCTTAATAATGAAAATGTGTGACTTTACATGGTGTCTCAAAGTGAGGGAGCTTTCCTGAGGGCCTCACCAGCATTGACACATCCATTCCCTAGAACCACAGAGTAGGCATTAATCTGGCCCCCCTCCTACACCTGCAGCCCGGAAGGGCTAACCAGCTCACTCGGGTAGGAGCCGGAGGGGAGGGGGGGAGCGGGGAGTAGCAAGTCCGCACGAACGTCTGTGTTTCATCGCGGGCACAATGCTACCTGCCTCTAATTTATATTTCGTGCTCACCAATACTTATTTGGCCCTTGTCCATTCGAAATCCTGGGGTCTACCCAGAAGTCCACTGGCCAGGGTGCCATTTCCCAGGCCCCTCTGTCCATGGCCAGGAACACAGGTGTGGTACCTGGTACCCGCTGAGGTGGCCATGCCTGCCGAAGGAGCACACGTGCAGTGACACCTGTCTTGCACGTCTGTGTTGTGCATCACCACCCCCACGCCAGCCCCCCACAAACACACAGGCTTGTTGGAAGACAACTCAAGATTCCCAGATGGGGCTAGAGAGGCACAGAGCAGCTCATCTCTGGTATTCACAGACCCTTGGCAGCCTGAGACTGCTGTTCTCCTACAAGGTTCGAGCCTGAAGCCCTGCCCACCTCAGCCAGGGTCAGTCGGGCAGCTCTCCAAAGTCACAGGACTGACAGGAGATACATACAGTTGACCCTCAGCACAAATTCAAACCACGTGCATCCACTGACACGTACATTTTTTCCAAAAAATATGGCACAGGACTGTAAATGTATTTTCCTTACGATTTTCTTAATAACACTTTTGTTTCTCTAGCTGACTATAAGAATACAGCACGTAATACACATAACAGACAAAAGACGCGTTACCTGTTGCGTGTTCTCGGTGAGGATTCAGGCCAACGATACGCGACTGCAGTAAAGTTTTGGGGGAGTCAGAAACTATACACAGATTTTCAACTACGCGGGGGTCCACATCTCTAGCCCCCTGCTGTTCGAGGGTGGACTGGATACATAAAGGGATTTGCCTCAAGGAACTGGCTCACAGGATGATGGGACCCAGCAAGGCTGAAAACTCGGGCAGGAGCTGATGTTTCAGTCTTGAGGCAGAATTTCTTCATCTCGAGGAAACCTCAGATTTTGCTTTTCAGCCCCTCACCTGATCGGAGGAGGCCCACCCAGATCATCCAGGTTATGCAAAGCCTCCTGACTCAGAGGTTGACTGCACCTGCCAAAAAGCCTTCTCAGCAACAGATAGGTTAGTGTTGGACCAAAGCCCAGCCATCTCACAGCCCGAGGGGTCTCCCCAGGCTTCAGAACCCACTTAGGTGTGAGACCCCCTTCAGGGCTACACAAACCAAGGAGCCAGAGTTGAAACACAAGCAGGTGTCACCTGTGGAAGGAAGGGTGGAAAGGTCTCGCTTTCTTTCTACAAAATGTTATGTGGGATGCTCTTGCGCACTGAGAAAAACACAACGGTGGACATATGTGGACGTGCATCCTCAGAAAGCGCAGACATGAAGCCGTGGGGGCCTCCTAGGGTTTGCCATGCCACAAAGGTAATCTTGCTAAGCAGCTGCTTCCACAAAGTCACTAGGCAACAAAAAAAAAGCTGTGAGTTTTAAATTCTGGTGGTGAATTCTCTCCTCTAAGACGAATCATTCTGTAATACAATGAAAACTCCCCAAATACACAGGAAAACCACCTGACTCAAAACATCGGCAGTGTGACCCCACCCCACAGCAGCAAAACAGCACATCATGGAGTCGTCCCCACGAGACCCGAGCCCTGGCGATAAAATGTGTGTGACTCTCGCTGAAGACATGAGAGGTTGGGATGGAAGGTCAGCAAAAAAGATACCTGCACAGTGAAGGAAACAATCAGCAAAACTAAAAGGCAACTGATGGAATGGGAGAAGATATTTGCAAACAACATATCTGATAAAGGGTTAGTGTCCAAAATCTATAAAGAACTTACCAAATTCCACACCCAAAAAACAAATAATCCAGTGAAGAAATGGACAAAAGAAATGAATAGACCCTTTTCCAAAGAAGACATCCAGATGGAGAACAGACACATGAAAAGATGCTCAACATCACTCATCATCAGGGAAATACAAATCAAAACCACACTGAGATACCACCTCACACCTGTCAGAGTGGCTAACATTAACAACACAGGAAACAACAGATGCTGGCGAGGATTTGGAGAAACGGGAACTCTCTTGCTTTGCTGGTGGGAACGCAAACTGGTGCAGCCGCTCTGGAAAACAGTATGGAGGTTCCTCAAAAAATTAAAAATAGAACTACCCTACGACCCAGCAATTGCACTACTAGGAATTTATCCAAGGGATATAGGTGTGCCGTTTCGAAGGGGCACATGCACCCCAATGTTTATAGCAGGACTATCGATGATAGCCAAAGTATGTAAAGAGCCCAAATGTCCCTCGATGGATGAATGGATAAAGAAGATGTGGTATATATATACAATGGAGTATTACTCGGCAATCAAAAAGAATGAAATCTTGCCATTTGCAACTACGTGGATGGAAGTGGAGGGTCTTATGCTAAGCAAAATAAGTCATTCAGAGAAAGACAGATATCCTATGTTTTCACTCACATGTGGAATTTGAGAAACTTAACAGAAGACCATGGGGGAAGGGAGGGAAAAATAAGTTACAGAGAGGGAGGGAGGCAAACCATAGAGACTCTTAATACAGAGTACAAACTGAGGGTTGATGGGGGTGGAGTAGAGGGGAAAATGGGTGATGGGCACTGAGGAGGGCACTTGTTGGGATGAGCACTGGGTGTTGAATGGAAGTGATGAATCATGGGAATCTACTCTCGAAGCCAAGAGCACACTACGCACACTGTACGTTAGCCAACTTGACAATAAACAATAAATATTACAACACTTTAATAAATACTTGCACACACACAAAAATATATACCTGCATTAAACGAAAACCCAGGCAGCCAAATCCTCCTAGGCACGGCCCCCGGACACGTTCAGGAGGCCTTTGTGTGACTGCACACGCGGGAGAGAGAAATCATAAACACACTTTTCACTACGGCCGGAGGGGTGGAAGTGAGTCGGCTTCACAAGTGGGGTGGGGGCAGGGGAAGGGAAGGAAACGCCGCGGATTACATACTGTCATCTTAGTGGCACAGCTGACGAAAGGCAGGAAATTTGAAATGTGCGCCGACAACCCGCCGGCCCGGCTCTACACTCCGGGCCCCGAACAAAAGCCGCACTGTGCGGTGCCCGGGGACGCGGCTGGCGTGGCCGCCGAGGGAAGGGGCTCAGGCTTCCTTTCCACTTAATGGCTTTTCAGTGCCGGGCGTAGAAACCAAAATGTTTTCTGCGGGGCTGACACTCCAACAAGACGGTTCCGCGAGGAGAGATGGCCCCTCTCTTCGCCTAAGAACGGTCCACTTGCTTTCACCAGCAGGGATGCTGCCTGTCCCCATCTGCACAGAGCCAGGCGGCCGGGACTTCCCCACCCAGAGCCCAAACACCCTCAGCGCTGTCCTTGCCACAGTAAATCACACGCAGCCCCAGCTGCCACCCACCCCTCAACAGAAAGCTAAACACCAGTGTGCAAAGAATCCCCTCGGGAGGGACTCCAGGTCTGGACCGAGTGTGCACGTGAGAGTGTGCACGTGCGGGTGTGCACGTGTGATGTGCACAGAGAAGGAAAGAGCCCCTCAAAGTGGCAACCACCACTGGCTGACCCGAGTTCTGGGGGAAATCAGAGTTCCCGTGTCTGTTTACCGAGTTTAGGGGACAGTCTTGGAAACGCTAGAAGCCCTCCAGGTAGAAGCCTGGGAGGGTCGGGATGGGCTCTGACAACTCCAGCCTCACTGGCGAGGCCAGGAGGGGGAAGAAGGGGAGGCCGGGAGGCGGGAACCAGGTCGGGAGAGGCAGGCTGGCCAGGCTTGTGCCTGAGTGAGGGGCCGGACGGCATGCTGGAAGAAAAGGAAGACGTGAAAGATGGCAGGGGGCAGGGGGCAGGGGCAGGGGCAGGGGCAGGGGAGACGTGAACAGTAGATCCTCCGCATTGGATTGTGCCTCCCCTTTCATACAACTGAAGGCTGGAACTCCCAGGCTTGGAGGAAAACCACTAGGAACCTCCACTTCTCACCATGTTTCAGGAGCTCAAAGGCTGAAGCAATGTGGTTTTGTCCCCCGGCTCTGAGGGATTTCTTTGTCACGGTTTAGAAGTCACTCCTGGAGGTCCCACCCAGAGCCAGGGTCACGTGGACTCACCCTGCACCCCTGTCCTTCCCTCCAAACTGCCCCCAGCTCAACCCGTGCCAGGCCCGAAGCCTCCCTGTCTCCACACAGCTCGTCCATGATGCCTATGCCAACGACACAGGAGGAACAGATTCCTCTCCCTCCGTGTCCCCCCAGTACCTCGGCCAGATCCAGAAGGGCCATCACACACCTCCTCTCGGGTCTGGGAGGGGGCACTGGGCCTTGCATCCTTGGGAGCCCTGTAAGCGCCGGCTCCTTCTCCCTACAGCGAAAAGGAGGGTCTGCGTCCTCCAGCAAAGGCCCTGGGTGAAGGGAGAGGGTCAGAGGCGTCCACCATCTCCAGGGATGCCACAACCAGGACAGCCACCCAGCCACGCGAGTGCTCCCTACCTCACGGGCATGGGGCTAAAGGCTTCAAATTCATCATCTCACAACTTCTCAACCACCCACTGGCATCTGGACTTTAATCTCCACTTCTCGGGTGAGGAAACTGAGCCCAGAGGGCTCTTGTAACCTGCCCAGGGACGCAGAGGAAGGGGCACGGGCCAGAGCCCACCTTCTCAACCACTTAGAAAAACAGAATCGGGTCCTCATTCCACCAGCCTTTCCTGAGGGATTTCCAGGCAGAACTAAAAACAAGAACAAACAAACAAAAAAACAACTCTTGTAATCTGCAAGACAAGTTCTCCTATGAGCAGAACTCAAAACTCAGATACAGAATCTGAAAGGAAGCTCTAACTCATTTTACTTTCAAGATTCTTTTCTTCTTCCCCATAACCAACCCAAATGCCCATAATTTCCCCCTCATCTTAAAGCAGCATTTTGGGGAGGAAACGTGGATTGCTCTCTGCTCCGCCCCCGCTGCGGGGCCATAAAGGTGGGACAGCGCCACCTCCTGGGCAGCAGGCACGAGACAGCAAGTGTCCAGCTTGGAGGTGCCCACGAGCAGGCTGTTCCTGAGACCTGCTAAGCACCTTAGCCCCTCAGTCCCAGGTGGGAGAGAAAATAATGTGGGCACAGGTGCTCACAAGAAGAGGAGGCTGCACTGGCCTCCCCGGGCTCACTCACCTGCTTTGGGGCTGCACTAATACAGGGGCTTCCAGGGATGCCTACCAGCGTATTTTGAAGGTCGGCTACCAAACGGGCCCATGAGCCAGAGGACGCAGAGCCTCCTGGGGCCGGGAGACAGCCAACACCAGGGAGGACAGCCTGAGGCAGCCCGTCCGTGGGGGCCCCAGGGAAAGAATCAGGGGCACGGGGCAGGTGCTCAGCGTTCACCACAGGACCCGGCAGGAGGGAGAGGCCCCAATAAATGTGTGATGAAGCAAAACGAGGTAAGTGAAGCAGCAAGCAGGCCTGCCTGCCCTGAACCACAGCTGTGGGCATGCTGGGGGTCCAGCCTAACTGAGGACGCAGGGCCCCCACCTGCCCAGCGCTTACAGGACAGTGGGGGACCCCAGAAACACACAAATGAAAACATGGCTGATTTAGTCCCACAAAGTTTATTACAGTATGTTAAGGTTTTCAGGTAAGATCCCTCCACAGAGGAGGAGCTGGGGTTCCCCAGAGACACAGGCCACTTGAAACCTTCATTTATTCATTCAATATGGACTGAGCGTCTATGCAGTGCCAGCTGCTGTGACAGGCACTCGATGTGTATGGTGCCATCAGCTCTTCACCACCGCCCCCCGGGGTAAGAACAGAATCTGCATTCTGTAGATCTGGAAGCTGTGTTCCAGAGGGGCCGATTAGCTTGTCCAAGGTCAGCAGAACCAGAACTGGAGCCAACATTCAAACCCAAAGCCCATGTATGGAGTGTGCTAAGCCCCACGATGGTCCTTCATCCAGAAGGTATTTGGTGAGCTCCCGTCACGGGGCAGGCACTGAGTCAGGTCCTCGGGACGTGTCAGGGAAGAGAGCAGGACGAGGGCCCTGCCCACCAAGACCAATGACCATCAAGTGAACGAGACAGCAAGACACAGGGAGAAAGGCAGACTGTTCATGCGCAAAGCTGGACAGAGCCGCTGTCCAGCCCTGGCTCTCCTCTCACCTCTCCGAGCCCATCTTCTCGTCTGTACAACAGAAAGAGGAGCCGGTCGACGTGAAGACGGAACCACCTGACGCCCAGGACAGACCCCACAGCAGTGGCTGTTTTGGGGAGCAGCTAGGAAGGCAGCACGCCCCCAGGGGGGCCGACGGGAGGCCCACAGGCAGGGGATGCCGAGAGGGAAGGCAGTCGCCTGCTGCTGAATTAAGAGTCATCTGATGGCCGTGCCGGGGATGCTGGGGCCGGAGGACGGGAGCGGGCCGAGCCACGAGGCCACGGGGCAGCACCGATGCATCAAATGCCCTGTCGGTGACGCTTACTGACAGTCTCAGGTATGCTGTGTGTTTGTCAAGGTGGGAAAGATTCTGTCTTCCTGTTTTTGACTTCTTAGTTTGATGCAATTTCAGACTTGCAGTAAATTCAGAAAAGTACAAAAAAATCCCCACATGCCCTTAACCCGGATGCCACCAATGTTCACATTTTCCCACGTTTGTCTTATGCTTTTGTCTCTGTGTTTGTTTTTAGAGCCATTTAGGAGCGAGCTGTCATGCAGACACGATGGCCCCCTGACCCCTCAGTGGGGTGTGTATGTCCTTGAAACAAGGACACTCTCTTTCTCAGCTCTGGTACTCAGCACAGCACCTCACAACCAGAAATCCATTGCAACACACATCACTAACCTACAAGTGTCATGTCCTGACAGGGTCCTTCATACCCAAGACAGTCCCAGACCGTGCCCTGTGTCTCCAGCCCTCCCCTCATCAGCAACATTCCTCAGTCTTCCTGATCTTTGTCAGCCCTGGTCTTGCGTAGCATGCCCTTTGATTTGGGTTTGTCTGACACTTTGTCCTAACGAGACCAAGGGTAAGCATTCCAGGCAGGAGCTCTGGAAAGTGAGAGGTGTTCCTGCCCAGGGCACAGTGTCAGGAGGCCCACTGCGTGTACCTGTCTGTTAACGGTGACATTCCCACCAAGATGGCATTGACCAGGTTTCTTCATTATAAAGTCCTTTATCCTTTGTGATCAGTTTCTAGTGGGTAGGTTCTTTGAGACCACGTAAATATTCTGTTACTCAAGAAAACTTCCACCCACCCGGAGACAGCTTCAGCGTACTAACCACCTCGCCTAAATCAGTGATGATAAGACGCTTGCCACATGGTGGCCCTCCAATCATTCCCTCCAACTCTATTAGTTGGTATCTGGCGTGCCTTTTCTTAGACAGATGATCACGTAACAGCGGGAAATTCGTCTGCCCGCTTCCTTCTTGCCCCTACAGTCTATTTCCCATATGAGAAGTAGAGAGACCCTTTGAACAAGGAAATCAAAGCCTGTTCACATGAAAAAGAGTGAATCTGGACCCCTATCTTACCTCTTACACAGAAGTTAACTCAAAATGGAGAAAGAGGCTCGATATAAGAGCTAAAAATTTCAGTCCCTAAAAGAGAACAGAGGGGTGAGTCTTCCCAACACTGAACTTTCCAACAGATTCCGAGACACGATAACAAAAACAGAAAAACTGATCAGCTGGGCTTGACCTGACATTTCAAAGTACGCTATCAGAAAGTGAACACACAACCCCGTACAGGGAGTGTACATGGATCTCAGCTCTGATGGGCACGGAGGTGTCCCCAGCTCAGGCCACCTTTCCACAGGCCCCACAAGCCTTCTGTTCCTCCCGCCTGACAGCTCTGGGCTACATCGAATGACACAAACCTGCCACTTTGTTGCCCCAACGGCTCCTCACTGACCCTGCAGACAGTGCCTCTCAGAGACTTTCACGTGCACACGCATCACCTGGGGTCTTTTAAGGTGCAGGTTCTGATCCAGTGGGTCTGGGGGCAGGCTGTTTCTGTGCTCCAGGGAAGCGCCAGGCAGGCTGCTGTTCTGGCCCATGGACCACTGTCTAAGTCACAGGTAACAAAAGACCTATTTACTGCACCAAGTAATGGGGACAGGAGGTCCTTTCCCCAGCCACTGCCTTCCCGGAGCGTTGCAAAGGGCTACCGCCCTCTGCAGCCAGTGCCGGGCAGATGCTATTTGTCCTCTTGACGTGGATTAGAGTCTCATAACTTGGAGATGAGGGACAGGAGAGGCTCAGGGACCACAGGTAGTCGCTTCCCCATAACACCTTCATCTCTAAAGAAAAATCAGAGTGTGGAGAGGCAGAATCTTGCAATTCTTGCGTGTTCCAAAGTAGATAATCCACTCTCTTTTCAGGACAATGAGGTAAATAGAGAAAGTGACTTAAAAGCTTATCTGGGTATGAAAGAAGAGATCAAAGTAATAGCTAATGTGGAGCAGAGAGCCAGAAAAAGCTGTGTGTGCTCCCTTTCCTCCCTGCTGGCACTTGAGGGCTGGCTGCAGCCCCTGCCCACATCCACGGAACCGCGGTGAGGGGAAGGGATAAAAGACAAGACAGAGCGGAGGATAAAGGGTATCTGAGAGCCAACTCCATGTCTGGCTTGAGTAATGAGGTCACTTGTCCATTTTTTACAGACAAAGACACCGAGGCTCAGGAAAGGTGAAAGGTTGTCCAAGGGCACACGGCAACCAAGCTGGCAAGAAACAGTTGTCTCCCTGACTCCTAACAGGTCTCCTAAACTGAATGTTTATACCAAGAGGAGAAGAAAGGTGCAAATGGCATTTGGGGGGATGGCAACTGCATAAATCAATGTGTTCCAATTAACTTGGAAAAACTCACTGAGAAAACAAACACTATACTAAATGAGGAGAGGAGTAGAATCTATAGGCAGACCAAGGATAGTTTTCCAGATATAGGATCTTAAGGAATGGAATGAATGGTTTAGGACGATCTATTTGTTATTCATTTATCTCAATAAGCAATCAGGAGTCTAGAAAGCATTAAATAAGCAGCTACTGTGTGCCAGGCCTTTCAGTAAAGGCAAGAGGGTGAAAGGGATCGTGCATTTAAGCCTTGCGACAATCACCTGTCATTCCCTTTTTATATATGAGGAAACCAGGGTTCAGAGAAGCCACTACTCTGCCCGGCCGGAATGAGAAGCCAAGTCTGCATGCACCTGTGTCCCCAACAGGGCACCAGGCAAGTATCACCCCCTTTCCATCTCAGAAACACCAAGTCCCGCGGCTCTGACTACATGGCCAAAGGATGTATCTGATACTGTTCTCAATGTTGACCTAGAGTCAGGAAAACCACAGTCTTCTGATCCAAGTAAGTAGGAAACTAGTGACGTGCTGTGTACAGGAAATAACCTTTAAGTAAAAAGATGCGTCTGGCAATAATAGAGTAATAAGTACCAGATTTTTCCCTTCCCATCTTATACAACAGAAGGGGAAGGAGGGGGAGGGGAAGTAGAAACAGTAGTAGTGATACGTGAACGGTCATTAGTTCAGGAGAGTTGTGCCCGAGACAGTGGAAACAAAGGAGGTGAGCTTCATGAAGCAAAATACACGGCACCCAAGACGGAGAGTGTCTTCACTGAGATCAGCACTAGGCTCTTACAGCTGGAAAAAGAATTGGTGAAGACAGGTTGACAGAAGTTTTCCAAACTCTTAACACAAAGAGGAAGCGAAGCAGGAAGGGGGTGGGGAGGGGGACAATGACCATGACGACAATGAGCAGTTTTAAATGCACTTGGGACAATATAAATAATTTAACATACTTGTAACTGAAACCCCAGAAGAGAGTCACAATGATGTAAAAGATGTATGTGAAGAGGTGACAGCTGAGCATTTTACAAAAATAATGAAAGATATCAAGTCACAAATCCAAAAAGGTCAGAGAACTCCAAGCAGGATTATTTACTAGGGAAAAAAAAAAAAAAACAGACAGACATATCATAGTCAAAATCCTGAAAGAGAAAGAGAAAATCATTAAGGCAGCCCAGGGAAATTAAGGAAATATAAGAACAACAACACACTTGTCATCAGGAACTATGTGGTCCAGAGGACAATGAAGCACTGAGACAGAAAACAACAGGTGACACAGAATTCTACCTCCAGCAAAAAACACCTCTTATAAATGAAAGCAAAATTTAAATTTTTTTCCAGAAAAATAAAATCTGAGATAATTAATTACAGAAGATCCCTGCTACAAGATATTAAAGCTAAGCTTTTCAGGAACAAGGAATATAAAACAAGACGGAAGCTTGGATCTACACAGAGAAATGAAGAGCTCTGGAAACTGTTCACACAAAAGGAAGACCTTCTTAATCATTCCAAAATACTGAGTGTCTAAAGCAAAGGCCGGTGGGTTTATAGCCTGTGTAAAAGAAACATACGAAACCAACAGCACAGAAGGTGGGAGTCCTTATTTGCAAGGAGACTGAAAATGGAGGATGCATATCTAAACCCTAGGACAGCCAACCAAAGTGTCATTAGCTGCTTAATAAAAATATAGTAACAACGTATTATCGATTTGTAACATATGTACTCAATAAGACGTATAAGAAAAAGGTAGGGGCTGGAGGAAACGGTTAGTCACATCACTCTGACAATCCAAGCACGGTGCACCGTCCCCCACACAGGGTCAGGGAGAGAACTGAGATCGCACATGCGCAATATGGAGCCCAGTCCTGACGTGTGCTAACGCTGCGATACCCGTTGAAGGAATGAGTCAGCAGCACACAACTCATTCTTTGTACGACAGTTAGGGGTTCTTCCAAAGCACAGAATCCCAAAAAGCTGAATATAGACTTTCCATGTGGTGCTCACGAAGAAGAGGGTTAACTGCCAGCTAGCTTTGTGTCTTTAAGGCCTCGTCTGGAATATAATCTATAAATGATTCCACCTCCAGGAACTCCGTCTCCCTCCCAGGGCTTGTAAGTGAGACAGTCTCGTTAGCAATGGAAGCCAGGAAAAGTAAGCCAACCACAGCTTATGTTGAGAAAAGGACATTTTTATCCCCCCTACATCTGTAATGCACATTATTTCCTGTGATGAACATTTGTACTGCTGTGTCTAACCTTGGGAAGATCCTAAGAGGAATGTATAAACCACCCGCAGACTCTACAGCAAACTAGCCCACAAATACTCTCCGACCTGCCTTGACACCTGAAGATTACTATGAATCTAGTAAATCTAATATTAAATAATATTACTACGAATCTAACAAGGCTAACAGAATAACAAACTCTAGGCTAAAGGCAGTAAATAAAGCCCAAGGAAAGATCTTTAACTGAGACGTTGATCAAAAGAATTACCCGTTTTTCATCCTGCACCCAGGAAACATGACCCAACCTAAGAGAAAACACTTGCAGAAAGAGGATGAGGGGGAGACCGGGGCATGACTGGGGAAAGGCCGGGGGTCTCTGAGGCCAGCGTGCTGGGCACTGCATGTCCTGCCTGCTGTCCCCTGCCCCACTGCCCCCCGGTTGGCTCCCACAGTTTCTGTGGCAGCCAGCTGCAGAGTCCCCGGACTGTGTGCGTCCTGCTTTCTGCTCGGCTTCTCCGCCACTGCCTGCAGAGGCCCATCCTCCAGAGAAGCACCAAAGGCACTTGTGCCTCTGTGTCTCAATTTTACTTTCTTGAGAACATGGTCGCAGTCTGTGGAGCCTCAGTGCCTGTTAGCTCTGAGATCCTGCCCCTTCCATAGCTGTTCAATCTGTTATTCGTCCCCCTTGCCAAGAGACATACCGGGGCTGAGCCCACACTTGCTCGCTGCCTGGCTATGTGACCTTGGGCAGGTCACTGCAGCTCTGGGACCCTCAGTTACCTCACCTGGGCAAGTCAGGATGAATTAAGATCATGCATGTTTAGAAGTCTGTGGAGCAGGCAGAGGGAGTTACTATTATTACCGTTGGCGCTCAGAAACTGTCAGTCCACTTCCCTTCCCCTTTTCCATTGCAGAAGAGCAAAACATTCTGTTAGTCATCAACAAACTGCAGCAAAGGCGGCCCGGCCCACCAGCTCATCTCTTTTTTTATTTTTTTTAATGTTTATTTATTTTTGAGAGACAGAGCATGAGCGGGGGCGGGGCACAGAATCCGAAGCAGGCTCCAGGCTCTGAGCTGTCAGCACAGAGCCCGACACAGGACTCGAACCCGCAAACCGCAAGATTGTGACCTGAGCTGAAGTCGGACACTCAACCGACTGAGCCACCCAGGCGCCCCTCCAGCTCATCTGTTATATGCATGTTCTCACAGTCCTGAGCATGCATTTCATCGTTTTCCCATGCGGGGTGAGTGGTAAGTGAGAGAACATCTCTGGCTCTCACTACATACAAGGCACTGTCCTGCAGAAACAGGACAGGTGTATTAGTTACCTAGTGCTGCGTAACAAACTCCCTAAAACTTAGCAGTTTAAAACAGCAAGTGTCGGAGCCCCTGGGTGTCTCAGTCGCTTAAGCATCCAACTCTGTTTCAGCTCAGGTCATGATCTCCCAATTCAGGAGTTCGAGCCCCACATCAGGCTCTGAGCTGCCAGCGGGAAGTCTGCATGGGATCTTCTCCCTCCCTCTCTCTCTGCCCCTCCCCCGCTTGTGTGTGCTCTCTCCCTTTCTCTAAAATAAATAAAACAGGGGCACCTGGGTGGCTCAGTCGGTTAAGCGTCTGACTTCAGCTCAGGTCATGATCTCACAGTGTGTGAGTTCGAGCCCCATGTCAGGCTCTGTGCTGACAGCTCAGAGCCTGGAGCCTGCTTCCGATTCCGTGTCTCCCTCTCTCTCTGCCCCTCCCCTGCTCATGCTCTGTCTCTCCCTCTCTCTCAAAAACAAATAAACATTAAAAAGAAATTTAAAAAAATAAATAATAAATAAATAAAATAAAATAAATAAAACATTAAAAAAAACAAAAACAAAACAGCAAGTGTCTATTATCTCACAGTTTCTGAGAGTCAGGAGTCCAGGCACAGCTCACCTGAGACAAGGTGAAGGAGGAGGGAGAGAGGGAGGGAGAGGCACCCAGATAGAAGCCACAGTATCTTTTATGACCTAATCTTGGAAGTGACACAGCAAAGTCCAATAGTCACAGACACCAAGCCTAGTGCAATGAGGGAGAGGACCACACAAGGGTGTGAATTCCAGGAGGTAGGACCACGGGGCGCCACGAAGGCTGGCTGCCATGACCCACGGAGGTCTGTTCCCAAGGACACCGTCTGGAAGCACAGGCGGGGGCACCCACATATTCCTGTGATGCACTACCACGTGTCTGCCATCAATCAGGGTGGACAGCAGGAGCCGGCGGTCCCGGGAAGGCTGGCACCTAATGGTGAGTGTTCCCGCTGGCCGGGCAATCATCTCGGCGCATTCACAGATGCAGGCCCTGTGTGCATTTCAGAAATTCGACCAAGAGTCAAAGCGGCCCCACGTTCATTTCAGGTGGTCTTCGATTTTACTTATGAAGGGAGAATCTGAGATTGCACAAACTAAGGTCTGTGCTGGACCGGGCTGTACTCGGCTCCCGTCTGACCTGGGATGACAGAAACAAGAGAGGAGCCCAAGAACCCCAAGCACACTCTGTTAGGATGATTTGAGGAGACAGGTAAGGAAAGGACCTATTTTAGTAGGAAAATAAACGAAGTGATAATCGTTTTGTTGTTAATCTTTTCACTGTTTCCGGAAGCAGAAAATCACAGCATCTGGCTTCCTGCCAGGCCACCCATGGAACCTGGGCCCTCAGGGACCCCCGTGGATCTAAAAGAAGTCACAGTCACTCAGGCAGCAAAGGGCAGTTCCAGGGTGCAGCCTAGCTCCTGCACATTTCACATGTGCATTCTGAGAGGCAAAACAGCCACAGCGCTCAACCTCAGTTCCTCCTCTGTAAAATGGGAGGTATCAGTACCTATTTCGGAGCACCCTATTATTGATGATGATGGCTATGGCTACATGTATTGAACACTTGCTCGATGTAGGCCAGGCATAGGGCTAAGTGTGTCAGCAACACAGTCTCATTTGGCAGGTGAAGAAACAGCAACTCAGAAAAGTGAAGTCACTGGCCTCACCCAGCTGCCTAGATACACACGTTGACCCAGAGGCAGGTTAAATAGAACAGTCCTAGTCCTGTAATGGCTGGGTAGGTGGATGGTTAGAAGAAAGGATGGATGGATGGATGGATGGATGGATGGATGGATGGGTGGATGGATGGGTGGATGGATGGGTGGGTGGG
>NW_026057589.1:23662306-23667351 GCF_023721935.1 Panthera uncia
GAATGGATGAATGGGTGGGTGGGTGGATGGATGAATGGGTGGGTGGATGGATGGGTGGGTGGATGGATGGATGGATGGACCAACAGATGGATAAATGGATAGACAGATGGAAGGATGAACAGATGAGTGGGTGGGTAGGTAGACAGACAGGTAGATGGGTAGATGAGAAGATGAGTGTGTGAATGGATAAACGGATGGATGGATAGACAGATGGATAGATAAATGGACAGATGGATGGAAGGAAGAATGGATGAGCTGGTGGGTAGGTGAATGGAGGAATGGAGAGGTGGGTGGGTGGCTGGATTGATGAACAGATTAGCAAATGGGGGAACAGGACCACTGTTCTGTTGTGAAGAGTCCCAACTCCTTCCTTTAGGAGAAGCATTGGAAATTTCCATGTGTGTGCTTTCTTCAGTCTCTGACAAATGTTTCACAGGAGAAGAAGGTTTGGCTGCAAAATACCTCTTCTTTTCCTGAGGAAAAACCAGCACCTCTTTTTTCTTTCTTGCAAGTGATGCAAAACATTTCACATGGCCCCAAACATATCTAGCACCTCAGGGTCAGGAGCTGGGGACTTCACCAGACACATACATCATTAAAGTTCCCCTGAAATGAACGTTACCACTGTTTTGCTCCCATGAATAAAGCATTAAACAAATACTGAGACTGAGACACCTCATTACCCAGGCTTGTTCAGGAACTCAGGAAGACCACAGCTATGTTTGAGGCCAATTAAGAGGCCTCACAGTGGGTGTTGGAACCACATGAGGGGCTGGCACATCCCCTAGCACATAGTAGGCACCTCATAAAACATGTAGAGCGCGTTAACAGGATGCCCCTGTCCCAGAGATTAGCCAACTCCACCAGCGTGCTCTTAGATCCCATCCATCAGATTACCTACGACCACAACACTCAGAGCTCAGGACAACTGTGGCACACAGAGCAAATGACCCACCAATGGTAAATACCAACAATGCAGTTGTTTTCATTTCTTTGTGTGTGTGTATGTTTGTGGTAAAATACACAAACATAAATCTTACCGCCTTAGCCATTTTTAAGTTTACCCTTCAGAGGCATTAAATACACACCTAATGTGCCACTGAGCACCACCATCATCTCCAGAACATTTTCCTCTTCCCCAACTGAAACTATTAAGGGTCCCTTGGGATTCCACGTGAATTTTAGGATGGGTTTTCCATTTCTGCAAAAGACTTCACAGGGATTTTGATAGGAATCGTGTTGAATCTGTAGATCACTTTGGGTAGTACTGACATCTTAAGAATATTGTTTTTCAGTCCATGAACATGGGATGTCTTTCTGTTAACTTGTATCTTCTTTAATTTCTTTCAGCAATGATAGTTTTCAGCATACAAATTTTTCCCCTCCTTGGTTATGTTAATTTCTAAGTAGTTTATTTTTTGAATGGAATTTATATTATTGACTTCCTTTTTGGATTGTTCCTTGTTAGTGTACAGAAATGTACCTGATTTTGGGGTGTTGATTTTGCATCCTGCTACTTTGCTCAATTCATTTTTCAGTTTTAACAGCTTTTGTGAAATCTTTAGGACATCCTACAGATAAGATCATATTATCTGTGAACACAGGTAAATTTACCAGGCTTCTTATTTAATACACTGAGTAGAAGTGGTGAAGGGGCGCCTGGGTGGCTCAGTTGGTTAAGCGCCCGACTTCGGCTCAGGTCATGATCTCATGGTTTGTGAGTTCGAGCCCCGAGTCAGGCTCTGTACTGACAGCTCAGAGCCTGGAGCCGGCTTCAGATTCTGTGTCTCCCTCTCTCTGTGCCCCTCCCCCCACTCATGCTCTGTCTCTCTCTCTCTCTCTCTCTCTCTCTCTCTGTCAAAAATAAATAAACATTACCAAAAAAATTTTTTTTAGAAAGTGAAAGCAGGCATCCTTGCCAAAGGAAAAGCTTTCATTCTCTCCCCAGTAATTATGATGTTGACTGTGAGTTTTTTATTCATGATTCTACTATGTTGAGATAGTTTCCTTGTACTCCTAGTCTGCTGAGTGTTTTTTGGTTTTTTTTTTGAGAGAGAGAGTGAGTGGGGGAGGGGCATAGAGGGAGACAGAAGATCCCAAGCAGGCTCCACACCCAGCACGGAGCCCAATGCAGGGCTTGAACCCACGTGAGATCATAACCTGAGCTGAAATCAAAAGTTGGACGCTCAACCAACTGAGCCACTCAGGTAACCCAGCTGAGTGTTTTTATCATGACGGTTATTCGTTTTTATTTAACAAACACCCCCTTAGCATCACCTGCCAGGCACTGTTGAAACTGCTTTATAATTGTTAACTCATTTAATCTCCAAAACAACTATAATTTTTTTTTTTTACTATTTTTACCTCCATTTTACAGATGAGGAAACTGAGGCACAGACTGAATGCACAGGAAGCTGTGGAACCAGATTTCAAACCAGATCATCCAGCTCAGAGTCCATGTTTAAAATAACCAGAAGGCAGAGCACAAGCCAGCAGGTTGAAGAGGAACAAGTGGGGGAGACGGGGGGAGGGGGCACACTGGTTACTGAGTGCTCTCTGCCTGCCAGGCCCTTGCAAAGTAATAACATCATGCCCATTTCTCTGATGTGGACAGCAAGGCTCAAGGAGGTGACGTAATCAACCCAAGGCACACAACCAGCGGGTCTAGGTGACACCAGACCTACTTCTATTGCTACGGCACACGTTCGGTCACAGAGGAACGCCAAAGTATCATGGTCTTCAAGTCCAGGACACTGACTCTTCCTACATGGCATGTGGCGCGTAATTCTGTGATCTAGAGCTCCCGGTGGCCAGGACAGCCTGGAGCGTGTGTGTGCTTGTCAGCGTCAGGTTCCCAGGTGCCTCCTCTCCTGCTCTCCCACCTCCATCAGCCAATCTTGTCATCGTCATCCTTGAGACACAGACTTCCCCACGTCCAGGCTCATTGCTGGGTGGCAGGGGGCCCTCCGCCCTCCACGGCCAATTCTCAGCACAGCCACCAGAGGGAGCATGTTAGAATCCCAGCCTGATCGGCGACTCCATGCAGGGGCTTCCAAGGGCTTCCCCAACTCAGGAAAAAAGCTGAAGATTTTCCTGTGGTGCCGGCCTGGAGCTGACCTCCCGGCCCCCACTCCTGGAGGCTGACCGCTTCTCCCTCCACTCCAGCCACACTGGGCTCCTGCTTTCTGCGCACTCACCACGTGTCCACCTTCAGGGCCTTTGCGCTGCCGCCCTCTGCCCAGCACTCTCTCCCTCTGCAGGGTCTCCCCCATCGCCACCATCCCTCTACTCTGCTTCGCCTTCCTAGCCCTGCCACCACCCAACCCAGAATTTATTTGTCCATGTCCATGACCTCAGCCCCCACCATATTGTGCCCCCTAATAGAAATACACTCTTACAGCACATTGGAGTCCAAGGACATTCCAGTTAAAGATCCATCGCTCTTCTGTTTTGTTTTTTAATTTGCTGACTGCCACTGTCAGCTGTCCTTAGCTGGAACCACGTGAGATAGTGGAAGGGACAGCTGGGGTTGTGGACCGACTATCCACAGGAGGAACAGCGCCCAGCGCAGGTGCGGGCAAGAAACAAACTCAAACACTGCTGTTGGCTCACACCCACACGGCACTCCCGGAAACAGCATGTGCTGCGTGCAGTGCAGGGTGGAGAACGCATCCCCCGCCGAATACCACACACGACTCACAAACACAACCAACACTCCTACAAACCTGTGTGCGTGGCTCCATTCAGACACAAGCACACAGAACAGTCGCAAAGGTATCTAACGGTGGAATCCTCCAAGAGTAGCAACCATGCTAAGTGTTCCATGGAACCCACTTTGGTACAAACTGCTATCTGGAAAATTCTAGCAAGAGAGAAGCAACACATAGGCAAAGAAGCGTCAGCATATCCAGGGTACCTGGTTGGCTCAGTGGAGCGTGCGACTCTTGATCTCAAGGTTGTGAGTTCGAGCCCCATGTTGGATGCAGAGTTTACTTAAAAATTTTTTAAAGGGGTGCCTGGGTGGCTCAATCTGTTAAGCGTCTGACTACTGGTTTCGGCTCAGGTCATGATCTCATGGTTCATGAGTTCAAGCCCCACAACTGAGCTCTGTGCTGACAGTTTGGAGCCTGCTCGGGATTTTCTCTCTCCCTCTCTCTCTGCCCCTCCCTTGCTCATGCTCTCTGTCTCTCTCAAAATAAATAAACTTCAACAGAAAGTTAAAAAAATTAATTAAAAAAATAAGTTGTTAGAAAAGAAATAGCATCCTGGGATAGATCCTGGTTCTGCATGGTCCCGTGTAGCCCTGTGGCATCCCATCCAGCCCCAATGTGGCCATGCATGGCCCTGTGCAACCACAAGAGACCCTCTCTGGGTATCAGTTTCCTTTTCTGCAACAATAGGATAGCAATAATCTTAGCATTCAAGAAGTAAATGTGAGAATTATAAGAATTAAACGGGGACCTGGGGACACAAGGACATAATTTTATAATTTCTAAATCCACATATTGTAAAACGTTCCCCCAGAGAAATAATGGATCTAGTCCCTGGTTGTCAAGAGATGCTAAGGCCACTAGATGGGGCTCTGCCCAATCAGGCCGGCCCCTCTGGGCTTCCTGGTCAGTCATAGCAAATGAAGAGTGAGACCACCAGGACCAGGAGCCTCCTGGTAAGATGCCACAGGGAGCTTGCAGCCCTGCCTAGGAAGCAGTCTTGCCCAAAACACTGTGCCCCAATCTGTCAAGTCTCTAGGTCAGGAAACACAGAGCAAAGAAGTTCAATGAGGCACTGTGTTTATATTTTTTAAAAATCTTCATCTTTTTACACATTTTCAGACTCATATATACCTGTTTTTATATGCAAAATGGTTTCCAGAAGGAAGAAAGGAAGGAGGGAGGGAGATAGGGTAGGAAAGAGGAGGGTGGGCAGGAGGATGGGAGGGAGGAGGGAGGAAGGGGGAGGGAAGGAGTAGAGAGGAGGGAGGAGGGAGGAGGGAGGGAAGAGGAGGGAGGAGGGAGGGAGGAGGAGGGAGGAGGGAGGGAGGAGGA
>NW_026057589.1:23667361-23683165 GCF_023721935.1 Panthera uncia
GGAGGGAGGAGGAGGGAGGAGGGAGGGAGGAGGAGGGAGGAGGGAGGAGAGAGGGAGGAGGAGGGAGGAGGGAGGAGAGAGGAGGAAAGAGATAGGAGGGCAGAAGAGAGGAGGGAGGGAGAAGAGAAGAGGGAGGAGGGAGGAGGGAGGAGGAAGGGAGGAGTGGGAGCCTGCGTCACTAGGACCAGGACAGAGAGGAGGGTCACACGAGGGCGCAGGAAGAGGCTGAACCGGTGGAGCACACACAAGTGAGAGAGCAGGATTTGCACCCAGAGACAACCCGCCCAACCTGCCAAGTCACCCTCGGTCCCCCACAAAGCCCATATGCTGGTGAGTGAGGGGCAAACCCTGGCATCACAGAAGAGGCTGTGGCTCCCGGCCCACCCCGTGCTCTCCAACTGAGAACAGGGAGCGGGTGTGCCACCATTCCTGGAAGTCCCCCCCTCAAATGTGGGATGTCAAACCTTCCACTGCTCCTGGATCAACCCTGAGGTTTGCGGTTTTCTCACACATGGCTGCTCCGGAAACGGCAAGAGCGAATGCAGGCAGGTCCCATCGCTCCTGAGGCTCCCAGCCCTGACCCACCAGCGGGTCACCCAGCAGAGACACAGCGGACCCCACAATCAACAAGTCCTTATGAAACACCTACTGTGCGCCAAGCGCAGAGAGAGCTGCCGGGGCAGCAGAGGAAAGCCCCACACCCGCGCCCCTCAATGACTGCAGAGCTCTCTCCTCAGGGACCCACATGGCTTCCGTGTGGCCACAGTGCCCAGGCCACAAGACTGACCCCTTCGATACAAAGCCCAGTGGGCATTCCTGCAGCAGGAAGGGATGGAGAGGACACAGTGAGCACCCCTACAGCAAAGTGACTTGGAGCCGCCTGGAGGCGGGCAGTTTATTGAGAGGGAGGTGACCTGGATGGGAGGCAAGAGAGCCAAGTTCAAGTCTCTCATCTGCCACCGGCTTGCCATGTGGCTTTGGACACGGCACTGCCCTCTCTGGCCTCGGCATCCCCATCGACGAAGGAAGTGGTTGGGCTAGGTGTCCCCAGAGGCCCTGCCAGCACCCAGGGCTCAGCACATGGGAACGGAGAGCTCTCTGAGGGTGGGGCCAGGCCAGGACCAGGGCCTCCACCAGCCACAGTGGCCTGGCCGAGCCCCTGGGGATCTCACCTTCTCCCAGGTAAGAGGCAATACACGGCCGTCCCAGGGAGGCTCACAGGCCCCAGGAGGCCAGACAGGAGCCTGGAGCAGGTGCAGGGCGGGGTTATGTGCGGAGGTGGGACACGAGACCCCCACAAGACCCTTCCCCAGTCCCTCCCATGCAAGCTGGCCTCCCAAGGCCACACAAGCACCCAGCTCCTGGGCACTGGGCCTATCAACAGGTCATTTCCAGACAAGAGTGTGATGTGTCCTGGCACACAGCTGGAGCTCTGTAATTCAGGCACCCACTCCCTCATTCGTTCAACACAACGGCTCCTGACCACCACGTCATGTGCCAAGCTCTGTGTTCAGTGCCAGGCATACAAAATACTGACTTGATAAACTTGGTCCAGTAGGTAGAAAGGGACGATCCCGCAAGCAGTATCAGTCCCCAGACACACAACGCCCAGCAAGGGCTGTGCGACTGGAGGTCCCTCACCGCTGCCCAGCAACAGCCCAGCACAGTGCTATCAGACGCCCAGGGTGTGCAAAGCTGGTGTACCATCGGCAGCAAAGTTCACTCAGAGGGACCTCCTGGAATTGGGACCACATTAAGAGAACCGGGGTCAGAAGACGTTTTGCATCCCAGCTCTGCCACTTAGAGCTGTGTGACCCTAAACAAGTTACTTTCCCTCTCTGAGCTTGAAGCTTCTCATGTGAAACACATTTAAGGGCAATACCTCCCTCCCAGGTTATACATCTGATACAAATGGGTGGCAGTGCGGCTCAGTTACTGAATCCTGGCTCTGCCTCTCACCAGCTGTGTGACCAACAAGAATTAGCCTCTCTGAGGCTCAGCTTCCCCATCTGCAAAACAGGCCTGAGGCCATGACAAGTCCTCCCCAGAGTCCACACTCTTGTCCCCCTAGTGCCAGAGCCAGTGTAAAGCAGGGGGCATCACTGCCCAGAAAGAGGTCTGCACCCCCGCCTCCCTCATCGGAGGTGCAGCCACAGATGTGGGTCTGGCTTGGACCGTAAGAACCTTCCGGAAGACTTACATAAGTTAATACGCTATCCAATACTTCAAGACAGCTGTAGTCAGCAGGTGGCTACTGAATAAGTAATGGATGACAAAGGGCCTACTTGCTGAGTTCTTTGGGGAAAAAAACAACCCTCCCCCAGAACCACTCGCCACTTGAAGGAGCCCCAATCAGAGTCTGGCTGCTGGTCCTCCAATCAGTGTTTTCTGAAGCCCGGACACTGTCCGACTGTCCAGCCATGGCACTCGTTCCGTGGATTCTGCAGCTGAAGAGACGACCCAGACGGCTCCCCTAAGGCTACCGTTTCCTGGCTGGGGCATCATCACCCTCTGGGGGTGAGCCGACAACTGGGAAGCCAGCCATCCCACACCCGACACAAGAGCATGGCGGCAGGCTCTGCTCCGTCCAGGGCTGGGAGAGACCCATCAAACACAGGAAGTTCTGCCAGCAGGAATATGCTGACCATTGTTCTGGAAGCCAGAAGAAATGGGTTCACAGCAAAGAAACAGTTCTCAGTTGGCTGTAAAGGACCTTTCCTGGAAAGGGAATTTAGGGAATTTCCCTCGGGTTGAAAGAGATTCTCTTGCAGGATCCTTTCTAGTCTCAGAAGTCCTGCAGGGGGGGCGGAGGGGGGGGGGTTCATCTGCATTCCACAAAGCCAGACGTTTTCCCAGGAATTGTTTTCCTCTCTGCTTGCTGCATCCTGTTTTTCTCCATTTCAGTGTCCCCACTACAGGAAGCCTCCTAAGACCTTGTCATAGGCTTGCTCCATTGTCCCCTGTGCTCCCCTCACTCTGTGCATGTCCCCAGTCCTGGAAAGCTCGCTGTTCTGCCCCCCAGCCTCCGCATCACCCGCCACCACCCTGGGACTGAGGCCTGGGACAGGGAAAGGGGCGCAGACCACAGCCTCAGGAGGGGTGGAGGGATGTCACCCGTGATAAACGTTGAGGAGCTCTTCAGTTTCATTTGAGTTGGACGTGGCTGCTTTCATGCACAGCAGTGGCGTGGGGTCCTTGGTCCCTGAGTGGGCACCACATAGGCTTCCTCCCAGAAAACCAGAGACACCATCCCTGTTGAGAACAGCCTGCAGGCCACGAGGTCCCTGGGAGCTGGCCTAGCTCTGTGTGGCATGAGCAGGGAGGCAGACCACCTCTCTGTCGAGCCTAGGGCTCCACAGCTGTACCAGGGGTGAGCACTCACTCCGCCTGGCAGGCCGTCATGAGCCATTAGCTTTGCTGGGACCTACTGAGCACTTGACATGGAAATAGGGCTCTGGGAGCCTGCTGCCTTTTCCCTCACAGCAGTAATGAGACTAGGAAGGTGAGAAGCAGACCAGCATATCTAAAGTAAATGTTGTAACCAGGCTCAGGGAACATTCTAGAAGGCCATGAAGGCTTAGGTCTGTGGCTGTGTCAGCTGGCCAGGGAGGACAGGTCAAAGGCAGCAGTCACAGGGCTACATCTTTGCTGTCCAACATGATGGCTGCTGGGCACAGATGACTATTAAAAGTTAAATTTAAGTGAATTAAACTAAAATTCAGGTCATCAGTTGCAGTGACCATATCTCAAGTCCTCAATAGCCACATGTGGTTTGTGGGCTGCTGTACTAAACAGTGCACATCTGGAACATGCTATCATTGCAGAAAGTTCTACTGAGCGGGGCTGGGCTGCATGGTAACTGCTCAGTAAATGGTATGAGAGAGATGGAAGAGGAGAGGACAGTGGGAGTGGGGTGGGAGGGGGTAGGGGAGGCTGGGGGGAGGGGGTGGGGGAAGGAGGGAGGGGGTTTGAGAGAGGAGGAGGCATGGGCAGGGGGAAGGGGGTGGGGGGGCGGGGGCAGGGGGAGGCAGAGGAAGCACTTTCTCTGGGCTCCCTGACTTGAGTCTGAGGAGCCATGGACCACGGGAGCGTCCTTCCCTAAACTCCTTAAACTCCCTGGAACAACAAACACTGTGCCTGGAAAATCGAAGATTTCAGGGCCTCGCCCAGAGGAAGCAGCCGTAGGTCACACAGGTGGCCTGAACTACCGCTGGGCCCACCTCCTCTGACTGACCTCTGTGCTGACCTCCTCTGACTTCTCCAGCTTCGCAGAGAGGCTTCCAGAGGGGAGACTTCCAGATCACACCTTCTCGTGGCTGCTCCCGTGGGGCAGGCAGGTGCCGGGGCTCAGGTGTGTGATGACCACAGGGCAGGGCTGGTGTGCACCAGCCCTCCAAGGTGTCTGCATTCCCGACAAGTGCGCCTCACTCGTAGGGTGTGTCTGGGGGATTTCTGGGGTCAGACACTCTTCCACCTGGAACAAAACCACGGCCACCACCACAGGGGTCCAGGCATCCCCATCAGCATCTCTGCCGCTGCCTTGAGCAGGCCTCCAAGCCCACTCTCGCCCTCCTTCCCACTCAACTTGCTTCAGCCGAGCTGGCTTTTCCCAAACACAAGTCTGACACACTTGTGATTCTTTTTTTTTTTTAATGTTTATCATTATTATTTTTTAATGTTTATTTATTTTTGAGAGAGAGAGAGAGCAGGGGAGCAGCAGAGAGAGGGGGAGACACAGAATCTGAAGCAGGCTCCAGGCTCTGAGTTGTCAGCACAGGGCCTGATGCAGGGCTCGAACCCATGAACCAACTGAGCCACCCAGGTGCCCCCACACACTTGTGATCTTTTAAAAACTGCCAAGGCCTCCTGCCATCTGGTCCCTACTACATCTCCTGTCATTGCCCCTCCGAAGCATGAGGCTCCTATGTAGACAGAATGCTCCAGACTCTGTCCTGGGCAGACCCACCTTGTGCACCTGTGCCTGTACACTCTGTCCTCACCCTTCATCGCCAGGATAACTGAACTCGCCTTCAAGTCTCAGCTCAGACCACCTTCTCCCAGTAACCTTCCCTGACTTCAAGACCAGGCTGGCATGCCTTGTCTTCTCTTAGTTTCCTCCAAAAGCAGAGCCTGAGGCAAGGACTGACTGCACATGCTTTACTCAGCGGTGATCCAGGGAGGCCTGTGAGGGAACAAGGAAGTGAGCAGAAGAGAGCAGCCAGGACAAAGCGCATCACCAAGGTGACCACGGAGGGCAGCGAGGTTCAGTCCCGCTAGGAGCTCCAGGAGACCTTACAGAACACCACTCAGAGCTGTCCCATCCAAGGGGGAGGAGGTTGGGTGCGCGTTCGCAACTCCCACCCATCACTTGCTGAGGGCTGCCCCCAGGGGCATCACTCCCCAGGACACCCAGTCTGCCTGCACGGCTCCCGCAGCCAGAGAGACCCCAGTCAGGGACTGCTGGTCCCTGGGGCAACATGGGAACGTGGACAGGATGCCAAGAGCAACTCTGGCACCCCCACCCCCATGCTCATTATGCAACTATCCCTGTGTTACAATATCCCATCAGCCAAAGGGCAGCCTGGGGGTTGGGCACATCTTCCTACGATCGCCCCTGACCATGCCTGACAGTAGTAACACCGACAGATATTTGCTGTTGAGTGAATGATGCTTCGCTGGCCCTTGGGCCAGTGAAGATGTGCCCAGGAGAACACCGCTCTGCCCCTGGGGAAGCCTGGAGGCCCTCCAGGATGACCTATGCTCACAGGGAAGGGTGTGCCCCAAATGCCCCACAGGGCCAGTCCCTGGCCCCAACAGGAGCCTGGTCATGCTCCGTCCTCTTCAGACTAGATCCCCATCTCTTCCTGCCGTCACTAAGGTGGATGCCCCAGTCCACACGTGCCCGAGTCTACTTACTGCGGGAATCTGTCCATTCTTTTCCTGCCACACAGGCCAGCTCAGGGTGGGGGGTTCAGTGGGTCCCACTTTCCTCTCTGTGCTTTTCTGTATTTTCAAAATCTTCCAAAGCAAACTGTACTGCTTTTTTAATTAAGCTTTTATTTTGAGATCATCATAGACTCACATGACTGACAAGAAATAATAAAGAGAGATCCCGTGATACCCCTCATCCAGTCCGCCCCAGCTGAGAACATCTTACAAAACCATAGCATAACATCACAACCAAAACATGACAAGAGTCAAGATACGGGATATTTCCATCACCACAAGAATGCCTCATGTTGTCCTTGGACAGTGGCACCTATAGCCCTCCCCGAACCCCTGGAAACCACTAGTCTGTTCTCCGTTTCCATAATTTTATCATTTCAAAAATGGTTTATGGAACTGGATATCCACATACAAAGAGCACCATATACACACACCCCACACCATATGCACGCGACCACACCATAAACAAAAGTTACAAAACCAACTCAAAATAAATCAAACACCTGAATGTACAAGCTGAACCGTAAGTCTCTTACGAGAAATCATAGGTAAATTTTTGTGACACTGGACTAAGCAGTGGGTTCTGACGTATGACCATCTGACCTAAAGCATAAGCAACCTAAGGAAACAGAAAAATGGATTTCATTGAAATTAAAAACTTTTGGACTTCAAAGGACGTCATCAAGAGAGGGAAAATCCTTGCAAATGATACACCTGATAAGGACCTACTACCTAGAGCACATCCAGAACACAAACTCAACAACAATGAAAAACAAAGGATGATCCAATTAAAACACAGGCAAGGAGTCTCAACAGACCTCTCTCCTAAGCAGACACGAATGGCCAATGAGAACACGTAGAGATGCTCAATGTCACCAGTCATCGGCGCTCCACACCCACGGGGACGGCTATCACCCAAACAATGGACAGTAAGTAACAAGTGTCCGCAAGGGTGTGGAGAACTCCGAGCGTGTCGGCCTGGCCGGCAGGAATAAATATGAAGCATGACAGTGCAGGGCCCCGCTGTGGAGGACTGCAGCAGCCCCACAGAGCACTGAACAGAGCTGCTGTTCCACCTGGCGTCCCCAGGTGCCCACCAGAGAGAAAGGAAAAGGTGTCCACACGGAAACAAACATTCAGAGTAAAGCCGACAAGCGAAAACCACCCCAGGTCCATCCAGCCCCGCTGCATCCACGTAACAGAACATCACTCAGCCAGAGAAGGACGCGGCATCCCCGGCTACAAGACACGTGCGCCCTGGAGACCCTGCACTGAGTGCAACATGCCGACGCAGAAGGCCCGCACATTACAGGCCTCTGTTCACGTGAAACATCCAGAACAGGAAAAGTCACAGAGTAGGTGAATGGCTGCCAGACGCTGGGAGGGAAGGGAGGGAGGGGTGATGGATCATATGTGCGGGGTTCTTTCTGGGGCGACGACAAAGGTCTAGAACTAGACAGTGGTGAGGGCTGCACCACCTCATAAATACACCAAAATCCACTGAATCATACTTTAAAAGGTGCAATCTATGGGATGTGAGTGATATCTCAGTTTAAAAACTCAACTCCTATAATTTTACACTACTTAAAGCATGAGCCACCCTAAAGAGGTGCTAAAGCCACTTCCCGGCCCTCATCTGGTGGGCCCGCTGGCCAGGGTAGAGGCGGCCTCCCTCCCACAGGGACCCAAAATGGAGAACAGCCCCTCCCCGACAAAGGAGAAGCAGATGCCCTCGTTCAAGAAGGGGCCACTGTGGAGTCTCACAAATAACATTTATTGGCCGCACTCAGGGTCTCACCAGCATCCACGGCCTCCCGGATGATAAACAGCTTGGATTCAACCCTGGGTGTGAATTATATGACCTGAGACAATGCAGGCCATCACAGACTCCTCCTGACTTGATTATAATTGACATGTTCGTGGATGTTCTCAACAGTAGCTGAAGATTCCAAGTTCAAACCCAAAACAACTGGCTGGAAAGCAAAGAGAAAGGCAGTTACTAGGAACAGTGGCCCATGCTGAGCCCACAGTGCCTGGGCAGGACCTGTAAGGAAGCCTCCATGGGCTGTAAGGCGGGGACACCCTCTTAGCAGAGGGAGGGGTGCCATTCAGATCACTGGTGCACTTGGTTCCCGAGGAGCCCAGGCAGGAAAGGGTGCAGTGAGGTGATGCCAGGATACCTTGCAGCCGCGGGCCCTGGGGTGGATGGGCACTCGGCCCCCAGAGCCCACTCTCTCCCTTGGGTGGGAAAGGGAAGTCCAGCCTTGCAGAGCTATGCACGGAAGCCAATGCGTGGAGGCTGTGGCAGCCCCGTCTAGAAGGGACCTGCCTGTCTGTCACGGCCCTTCCAGGGTCCCTGCTGGGAAGGCCCCACGCTCCCCCTCTCCTGAGGCCTCCACAGCAAACCTCTGCCAGGCTAGCTCACGGGCAGCCGGCAGCTTCTCCTGAGATAAGCCACTCATGTAGTCTGTGGGGATCTCCCAGGGCACCCCACAGACACCCCGGCCAGACAAGATACTTCTCCCGAACAGCTGGCTGGGACCTGTGCCCCTGCCCTAAGAGCCTGGTTCAGAGGCAAACGCCTCCTACAACACCTTCAGCGCATCCCCTTGAGCCCGCCCTGCCTATCCACCTCACTCGTCATCTACACCCAAGCTTCCTTCTTTGCGCTTCCCAGAGCGGCACGGGGGAGCCCTACCTACTTTGATGTCACGTTGGCAAAGACAAAAAAAGAAACAAATCTTTGCGAAAAGCAAAGAAGAAACCATGGCACGATGTCAGGAGCCCTACTCGTGTTCACCGATCACACAAAGCTCATGGACCCCTGCCCCAGCCCCCTTCCCGAGAGCACGTGACCCACAGAGGATGCAACCCACATCTGGGCAGGTGCTTGTTTGAAGATGTGCCCCGTGGCATCATTTGTAACCACAGGGCAGAAGCAACACCAGGGCCCAACACCAGGGGAGCGGACCTACAGGATGCGGGGGGAGGGCCTTCCACCTCTGGCCAGGACGGGAGACAGAGAGCTAACCTCCTATGAACAACCAGAAAACTGGACAGAAGACACCTACAACCGTGTCAGATACTGGACATCTTCTAGAATATTCCTCTTACATGGAGAAGACAGACGAGCAAAGAGCCAACAAGTCAACATATGTAGGTTTGAACTGCACACACTGACATGCTGCCACAGCTTTGCAGATCTTCTAGTCACACGTGTGTGGGCACCTGCATGGATGTACACAGGTGTGATGGAAGAGCCTTCGTGGGAAGGTAAACGGGGATGGGGGGGGAGAGCTATTTCAGAGACTAAAGGAAGCAGCCCCTTCCTGTCCGCTCGGGGAGGTGTCATCCTGGAGGCCTCGTGGGGGAGGGACTGGGTGGGGTTCTAGGTGACAAACGCAAGGCCTGCGTGCGGCTGGTGGGTTCGAGGTTGGGGAGAGGGCTTCCCAAAATGGAGCCTCGATGGATGGGCCTGGGCTGGGGGAGAGGCCGCAGGTCCCCAGACCTGAAGGGGTGCTTCTACCCCAGAGGGCTGGCTGGGCGAGTGGGCTCCAAGGTCACTTGCAACCCTGACAGGACACAGATGTGCGCAAGCTAGAACCAGTGGCAGGCTGCCACGGGACTTGGGAACAGGGAAGAGCCCCGAGGTGCCCAGCCCCCCGCCGTCAGCTCTGACGCACCTGGACTGCCGTTCCATCAAGTGTGTGGTGTGGACGGTTAGGAGCAGCAGCGTGGTAATCCCGCCACCCCATTCCTCACCCTCTCACGGAACCACAGCCAAGGTCTCCCACATTCTCGGTTCAACTGATCCCGAGGCCGCCGACCGAAACAGCCCGGGAGGGAGACGGGCCCAGGACCCCCAGTGCCCCCACCCTGTGCCTGCTCACCGAATGGCCACCACGACCCTCACGACAGCCTGCAGCAGGGTGAGGAGGCTGAGGCTGAGGGGCAGGATGGGGGCGAGGGGGCTCTCTCCCCTCCCCGGGGCCGGTGGCTCCTGGTGGTGAAGGGCCTGGAGCTGCCGCCACTTGAGGAAGAGGCTCCCATCACAGCAGACCCGCCAGCGGTGGTACCGGGAGCGCAAGTCCAGCGGTGATTCTAGGCAAGAAAGCGAGTCAGGCCCCGGGCAGCGTGAAGATGGCAGGCCGCGTCTGCACACCGCTTGCGGGAGAACCCTCTGGAACCGAGGGCGGGGACTCCAGGTGCCCCAGCAAGGCTGGTCCCAGCCCCATGAGTGTGGACGCCGACCGACGCTCATGGAGGTGAAGGGGACCGTGCCGTTCGCTTCTTCCGGGGCTGACCGTGGGGCTCCTGCCGGCGTTTCTGGAGTCTTTACCCCTCACGGCCACGTGAGGGCACGGTCATGGTTATGGACGAAAGGAGACAGAATCCAGGTGGCATGTGCTTCGCGTTAATCTTTGTTTTCAGAGGAAAACAAGTGGTGAAGCCCAGATGAAACCAGACTGGCAAGAGGCTGATAATGACTGCAACTTAGCAATGGAAACATGGGCTGTGTCTGAGTGTCTGAAAATCCATGACCCCAGGTAGGGCTCCTGGGCTGCTGTTGCCCCGACGTGAGCTTTTCTGAGACCTGTTTTGGTCATCCTGTGACCCTTCTGACGTCACACCTTGTTTATGTTTTATCACACTACTGACATGCTACTACAAATTACACTTTATTCATATGCTGTGCTGTACTATATGCTACATTACTACCCTAACTATACCAATATGTAAAAGCATGATTAATATAAAATACAATAAATGTGTTTTGTTAAAAAATCCTACCGCAAAAGCATGGAGAACACCGGAGGAGCCCCTCTTTACAAGGAAAATACAAGAGGAGAAAGGCAGACTTTCTCTTTAAAATGGAAATAATCCGGATTTGACGCCAAGGGAAATATTTTTAAATCACTGTATATGAAGCTCAAGGGGCAACAGATCCCGCCTGTCCCGGCACCGGTGGGACCCGGGCTCTCAATCCTGTCCTGGGACCGGTGGGACCCGGGCTCTCAATCCTGTCCTGGGAACACCCTCCGGCCTGAATGGGTTTAAGGCTTGGCACAAGATCCCTATAAACTGCCTGAACTGTCAACAATGACTGAACTAAAATACTGGTTTTTGAAAACATATCAAATTGATGCATGATTCAACAATAAACAGCTTTTAGCTACTCTTGAAGATGCCAAGTATTCACAGCCAAAAACAACCAATAAGAATAAACCCATAAACATGTGATTATACAGTTAAAAGAGCACTTTCTCAAACTGTTCTTGTCCTGCTACTGTGGGTTTTCTTTCCTAAAGTGATTTCTGGCTCTTCTCCCTGAAACTTGAGCCAATGTATCACTTGCTCTTGGTTCTTTACCTGTCTTCCTGCCCCCCCCCCCACCCCCACCCCCCGTGTGTTACGCGCGACTCAGCCTAGACACACACCACCTAACCCTCGTCCTCACCCAAACAGGGCTTTAGCTTTTCAAATGCACACACTTGGGGTCCTACGGCGTGGACTGCAGCAACTTAGTTTCTCCACACAGCCACGTGCCTGGGGCCCCTCCCATCATTCCTAAGGGCCACAGGCTCTCCGTGGCAGGTGCCACATTTCAAATATGCCCCCTGCTTTTATGTCCATCCTCCTACTGAGAGACACTTCAGCTGCTTTGGATACCTTGCCGAGGACAGACACGCAGTGGGGGTGTCTACGAGACATCACCCAGACGTGGGCTCGCTGGACTAGAGAATATGTGCATCACAAAGCTGACGGATGGGAGGAATGGGTAGTCAAAAAGTACGAACTTCTAGTAATAACATAAGTAAGTCCTGGGGATCCAATCTACAGCATCATGAGTACAGTTGGTAATACTTCAGTGCATATTTGTAAGTTGCTAAGAAAATAGATCTTAAAAGTTCTCATCACAAGAAAAGAAATCTGTAACTGTGTGAGGTGACAGATGTTAACTAGACTTCTTGAGTTGACTATTTCGCAATATATTTAAATACCAAATTGTTACGCTGCGCTCCTGAAATGAATATAATGTTATGTGTCAATTATGTCTCAATAAAAAATAATTTGATAGAGGCCCACACAAAGGCTGTGTAGATTTGTGCCGCTCCTAATCGTGTTACTTTTATTACCAGGGAAGACATGTATTTCTGTAGCATTAAGAGGTGGGTGTGCTGGCTGGTGGCCACTCATCCTGGCACTCTCCCAGCCAGCCCTGTGCCCCTGGGCTCTGGCAGGCTGCTCAAATCGCCTGCCCGTCCCAAGAACCCAGCCCCAGCCCGGCATCCATCCATTCCCTCCTGCACAGATTGTGGCCAGGGTGCTCCCACGCAGAGCAGAGCAGGGGCACGGCTGGGCACGGGGAGGACCTGATACAGGCCACAAAACGTGCCTGCTGCTTCGCTCACGGGCAACACGGAGGAGGCATACATGTTAGCCGTCAGCGCCGGAAAACGCCTTCCAGAACAATCCAGCCCACTTGTTTGAGGGACAAAGAATGTACCGGTGGGGATGGAAATGCCGTCTCCTCGTGTGCTGAAGGGAATGAAGGACACAGCGGGTCACAAACACACAAATACATGCACACGCCCCGTTGCGAGTATCTACTGCATCATGAACAGAGGAGTACGTGGCACGTACTACAGCCTCCACAAATGTGTGACGATACACGCCGTAGGTCTCAAATATACAAATGTATAAACACACCGCAAGAGGAATACGTGTCTAAATGTCACGTCATGAGCATATGGTGTGTCCTGCACATGGAAATGGAGGTACAGGCGCCACGTCGTTAATAAATACGTATAGTAGCCGCGCATACACGTACGTATGTGTGAGTATACCCACCCGCCCCCCCCCACACACACACTATGTCATGAACCATAGCAGGTTAGAGCTTAAAAGAAAATACGCTTTAGATACCATCTAACTCCAGGCTGCAAACTGGCTGCATCTTGAGAGCCGCTGCAGATGGACTGATAGAGTCTAAGGCTCTCTGGGTTTGGTGGGAAATGGGGGGTGACTAGCGATGTCTGGCAAGAGAAGGGGGCAAAAAGGCGGAGTGTATGCCACACAGCCATGTCTGTTTTACAGACGTGGGGAGGAGAGAAGTCTCCCCATCCCCACCATAAGACCCCGCCTCCCTTGGGGAGCGGGAGGGGATGAGACCCACGTATGCGCTGTTACCTTGCATGCCTTTAAAACTCTGCTGCCTTTTCACCACCTAAAAGAAAAGAATGTGGGCAAACGTATCAGCCCTGGCCTGGTGATCTACCGGAAGGGTGGGCCCAGTGATGTGGCCTAGAAACCAGGAAAGGGCTGTGAGCAGCTCAGGACGCAAGCCAGCTCAGGACACAGCTTCAGGACCAAGCTCAGGTCTCCTTTCAAAAGGCCTTTGAGTCTGAATTCTAGGGACAGTTTGCTATTTGATGACAGCAAACCAGCAACTGGAAAGTGGGTGGAGGCAGAAAGGAAGCTTCTACTGACCACCCAGGGCACCTGAAATGCCGCGGGGCTGAGGAGGACTGGGCCTGGCCAACCACCCCAGCGGGGGCTGGCCTGGAACCCAGAGCCCCGGAGAGGGCCAGATAGAGCTGAAGAGTGAGGACAGAATCTCAGAACAATGGTCCTTCCCAGCTCCTCCATCCGCCTGCTGGGATGCCCACAGAGCTGGAGCAGGAGGTGAGGCCAGGTGAGGGAGGGGGAGGAGGGGCGAGAGGAGGAGGGCAGGAGAGGCGGCAGTAAAGATGGCAGCAGCAATGCTGTCCCCTTCAGAGGGCAGCGTGACCCGCCCTCCGGGCACCCCCCCAGGACACGGAGCCTGCCCCCCCGCCCCCCGCCTGCACTCTGCTGCCTTTGCTGTGCCTTCCAGGAGACCCTGGATGAATGGAGGCCACTGTGGGGAGAGAACCCGGTACCCTCCACCCCATCTCCGGGTCCCTCTCGGGCCTTGCTGCCATGAGCCTCCCTCTTACCTTCGTGTGAGGCCTCAGGACCTGGGGCACCCAGTAGGGCATCACAGCCTGATCCCTAGGCATCGGGAGGCGGCCCCCAAAACGATGGCATGGGCAGGGGCATGCCTTGGTGGTTTTTGGGGTATAAAACTGGACCATCTTTGGGATCTAACAGAGAGGAAGGGAAGACAAGGTCCAAAGGGATAGTGCCCCAGAAATCTTCACGCTGGAACAGGGCCCCGGGAAGTTCTTCTTCTGCACCCCCACACGAGCACACCCCAACCACCCAGCCAAGGGAGCACAGTCCCAGGGGACCGCCTGCATCTCTGCAGTGCCACGACGCAGGGTGCCACAGCGGGACATGTGGGCTGCAGTCAGGAGGCATGGCTCTGCCCTGAGCTCGGAGGCCACCAGGAGTGGCCCCTGGGCACAACATTTAGCCCCTCGGAGCGTCAGCGGTCTTGGCTATAAAGGGGGCTCTGCCAGATTTCTTAAAACATAGGTCAGAGTCCAAAACGGGACAGTGTCTGATTCAGCAATTCCACTCTCGGACACACGTGCGTCTGCAAAACGACGCTCTTAAAGGCGGCCGGCATCAGCACTGGCTGTTGGGGCCCAACAGCACGAATGCCATCTGTAAGGGACGATACAGGTGGGACACGGGGACAGCAGGGAATGGGGCAGCCTTTGGAAAGAGCGAGGCGGACCTTCCCGTCCTGACGTGAACGAGTGCAGAGAGGGGACGGTGAGTGAGAAATGCAGCGTGCAGGCACAGCAGCTGCCGTGTGTGGTTTTCACGGAGAACCTACGTGTGCCTGAGTTGTGGGGGGCCATGCCCTCACTGCGTTCTGCACCCTCCCACAGCCCTGCCCTTTGCCCTGCGACCCCAGTTCCTTGCAGCAGAGGGACAGCGTGGAGCCCACCCCTGGACCTCGGCCAGGCCCAGAGAACAAGAAGTGACAGCAGCCAGGGCCCGCACGCCAGCCCCAAGATCAGGGACAGGTGGGGCCGTGGTGCCCAGCAGAGCCCCTCGGATACCTGTGCAATGACAATGACTGCTGTTTCAAACCAGGCATTTGGGCATCGGTGACATGTCGCTTGTGAAGGAGCACACTCACAGCTCATCTGCAGGCCACGTGGGGAAGCCTTGGAGGAAGCACGGGCAGGGGGGCATGATCTTCACTGTACCCCTTTGTACCTCTAGAGGTCCCCACCATGTGCTCATGTCGCACATTATAAAAGACACTAAAAGACACTAAAACCTACCTCTGAGTGGACCCTGCCAACTTCCTGAGGCCACGGAGGGCCCCACAGAGCACGTGTGCGACGTGAGGCGAAGCACAGAGGACCCCACAGGGAGGGCTGAGGGGTCGCAGGCTCATCCAAAGGAGGAGATGGAACAGGTTCTGGAGAACCCCTCCCGCTTGCCACCAGGGTGCTGCCCAGCAGGACGAGCACACTCGGGACACTTGTGCCCACCCACCCCCCAGCATGCACCTGAGAGCCCTCCAGATGTGGACAGCACAAACTCCCTGGGCAGACCCTGTGGGTGGCCCCTGCCGCGGTCATTCCGCACCACCCACCCCTTGTTAAAAGAACCCAACTTTGCTCAAGGGACCAAGTGCCCAGTCCCAAGGGACCAGCCTCAGCCAGGCAGGGCTTTGCCAGCAATGTGTCTGGGGGTGAGAACAAAGAGATCAAAGACAAGTTGGCTGGGGCTTCTGGGAATTTTTTACCCTGGATAAGAAAAGGGAACGAGGGGCGCCTGGGTGGCGCAGTCGGTTAAGCTTCTGACTTCAGCCAGGTCACGATCTCGCGGTCCGTGAGTTCGAGCCCCGCGTCGGGCTCTGGGCTGATGGCTCGGAGCCTGGAGCCTGTTTCCGATTCTGTGTCTCCCCCT
>NW_026057589.1:23683265-23742435 GCF_023721935.1 Panthera uncia
AAAAAAAAAAAAAAAAAAAAAAAAGAAAAGGGAACGAGACAGTAAGCCTTCCATGCCCCCCCCCCGCCCCCCCCCCCCGCCCCGAGAAAAGGAGGACATCATAAAGGCTTCCTTTGTGCCACGTGTATCATGGTATAAGGAGGAGACCCATAGCCACCATCTCAAAACACTCAAGCTGGAAGTACCAACACTAGGAGTAAAGGGTAAAAAGAATCTGGATCTTTAAACACATTACCCAGCCATAAAACCAATCCTAGAAGAATCCTCTCTCTACCAAAGACCCTGGTTGAACCCACTGTGGGTCAGCTCTCTGTTACTTGCACCTAACAGCGCCCCCTGCCGGAACAGGAGCCTGCTGGGTGAATGGAAAGGAGGCTGGAGCCTAGCGGGGTGGGGGGTGGGCAGCAAGGTCAGGAAGGACCCCAGGAACTCCATCAGGGACTTTGGTCCATACTCAGAAATGACGGGCTATGGGGGAGCGACAGGACCAGATGTACAGTTTTAAAAGCTCTTAGGTGGTGGGGGTGCCAGGGTGCCTCAGTCGGTTGAGCATCTAACTCTTGATTTCAATGGGGTCATGATCTCACAGTTTGTGGGATCAACTCTTGTGTCTGGCTCCACACTGACAGCACAGAGCCTGCTTAGGATTTTCTCTCTCTCTCTCTCTCTCTCTCTCTCTCTCTCTCTCTCTCCACCCCTCCATTTTCTTTCTCTCTCAAAATAAATTTAAAAACTTAGGAAAATAAATTATAAAAGCTCATGGGGCTTCAGATCAGAAAATGGACAGCCAGAGCTAGAACGGATGGAGGCAGGGAGACGAGCTGGAAGACAGGAGACAGGCTGGGCACCTTGGCCTCTGCACTCCTTCCACCCTGCCTAGGGCCACCTCCTCCCCGACGCCCAGCAGCATAACTCAGTGGACAGAGTCATGGACCCTAATCCCTCATCGGCTGTGGACTGACCCTGTGACCTTAGAAAAGCCCCTGTCCCTCTCTGGACCTCAGTTTTCCCATCCTTTAAAGGAGTACAATCATACCTACCCTGCCCAACTTTCAAATGATACAATGGCCAACAGGAGGGACTGAGGCCATCATCACTGCCTAGAACAATGTGACTCAGTGACCTTGAGGCCACTGACCTGTTTAAGAATCTACTAAAAAACAAGAAATGAGAGATGGCCTCACTACAGATTCTACTGATATTACAAGGGTAATTAGAAAATATTATGAATAACATTATGCCAATAAATTTGACAAGGATATAATGGACAGAATCCTTGAGGCTCACTAAGCAAGAGACAGATAACATAAATAACTCTATATCCATGAAAGAAATTGTTTGCAGTTAAAAACCCTCCCACAAAGAAACTTCTAGCCCCATATGGCTTCACTGGTAAATCCCACCAAACCCTAAAGGAAGAAATAATACCAATTCCACACAGAGTCTTCCAGAAATTTGAAATGAGAGACTACGTCTCAACTTATTCTACATGGCCAGCATTACCCTAGTACAAAGGCAAACAAGGAAAAGGCAGATCAATATTCTAATCAAATTCTAACCAAATACATCAGGAGAACAATACATCATGATTACATGGGGTTTCTCCCAGGAAACAGGTTAACTTTTGAAAGTCCATCAATGTAACAATATTAACAACCCCCCCCAAAAAATTATCATTTCGATAGACATAGATAATACCCAACATTCATTCTGGATACAAACTCTGAGCAAATTAGGAATAGACAGGAACTTCCTCAGCCTGACACAGGGCATCTAAACCAACAGCTAACATCACACTTAATGGTGAAAACCCGAATGCTGTTCCCCTAAGATGAGGAAGAAAACAAGGGTGTCTTGTGTCCCCACTGCGTTCATCGATGTACTAGAAGTTCTAGTCAGGGGATAAGGCAAGAAAAAGAAATAAAAGACATCCAAACTGGACAGGAAGGAAGGAAATCCTCTCTCTCTGCAGATGGCATGATCTTCTACGTAGAAAATCTGAATCTACAAAAAGATCCACTAGAATAAAGGAGGTAATGCAATATTGTGGGATACAAGATCAAAACACAAAAGTCAGTAGTATCCTTGAAAAGTAGCAATGAGGCGGGGTGCCTGGGTGGCTCAGTCAGTTAAGCATCCAACTTCAGCTCAGGTCATGATCTCATGGTCTGTGAGTTCGAGCCCCACGTCGGGCTCTGTGCCGACGGCTTAGAGCCTGGAGCCTGCTTTGGACTCTGTGTATCCCTCTCTCTCTGCTCCTCCCCTGCTCATTCTCTCTCTTTCTTTCTCTCTCTCTCTCTCTCAAAAATAAACATTTTTAAAAAGTTTTGTAATAAATAAGTAAAAAATGACCTTCAAGCCATAGGAAAAAAAAATCAACTTAAAATGGATCACAAACCTAAACACAAACTATAAACTATAAAACTTCTAGAAAAAAAAAAAACACAGGAGAAACCTTTCCAATCTTGGCTTAGGCAAAGATTTCTTAGAAATGCTTAGAATGCATGTGCCACTGCTGTGCTGGCAGGGATGGAGGGGGAGAGGGCGCTGGGGTAGAGGGGGGAGGGGTAGAGGGGGGAGGGGTAGAGGGGGGAGGGTGCACCTAAACAAGATCCAGAAAAGATCAAACTGACAAACTGCACTTCGTCCAAATTTAAAACTTATGCTCTGTGAAAGATACTGAGAAGAGAATAAAAGGACAAGTCAAGAACACGGAGAAAATATTTGCAAATTAACTATTTCATAAAGAAAGTATATATCCAGAATAAAGAATTCTCACAACTCAATAGTAAAAAAAAAAAAGCAAACAACCCAATTTTTCTAAATGGGCGAAATATCTAGAGAGACATCTACATATCAAGTAAGATGCACAGATGCCAGGGCCGCCTGGGTGGCTCCATCAGTTAAGCGTCCGACTTCGGCTCAGGCCATGATCTCACAGGTCGTGGATTCGAGCCCCATGTCGGACTCTGTGCTGACAGCTCGGAGCTCAGAGCCTGGAGCCTGGAGCCTGCTTTGGATTCTATGTCTCCCTCTCTCTCTGCCCCACCCCTGCTTATGCTCTGTCTCTCAAAAATGAATAAACATTAAAAAAAAAAAAAAGTTTTTTTTTTTTAAAGTAAGATGTGCAGATGATGAAAGCATATGGAGGAGACCCTTGGCATCACTAGTTACTATGGAATTAAGTAGTGGAATTTAGCCACCTATTAAGATGGCTAAAATTTAAAAGACTGACCAAACCACATGTCAGTGAAAACGTGGAGGGACTGGAACTTTATACAATGCTGGTGGGAATGTCAAATGACACAACCGTTTTCGGAAAACAGTTGCCAGTTTCTTAAAAAGTTACACATACCCCTACGGCATGAGCCAACAACTCGCCCAAGAGAAATGAAGGCACGTTCACACAAAGACTTGTACACAAACGTTCACAGCAGCCTTACTGCTCACAGACAAAACTGCTGGAAATGATGCCAATGTCCTTCAGGGGGCGAGAGGCTACACTGTGGCTGATTCAGATGACAGAGCACTCTCCAGTACTCCTCAGCGACCACGTGGATGAAACTCAAAAATAATTACGCTAGGGGCGCCTGGGTGGCTCGGTCGGTTAAGCGTCCGACTTCGGCTCAGGTCATGATCTCACGGTTCGTGAGTTCAAGCCCCGCGTCGGGCTCTGTGCTGACAGCTCGGAGCCTGGAGCCTGTTTCAGATTCTGTGCCTCCCTCTCTCTCTCTGACCCTCCCCTGTTCATGCTCTGTCTCTCTCTGTCTCAAAAATGAATAAACGCTAAAAAAAAAAAAAAAAATTACGCTAAGGGAAGGAAGCCAGAGTACCCCCCACACGACGCCATTTATATAAAATCCAAGGAAACGCAGACTGGCCGCCAGCAACAGAAACAGACCAGCAGTTGCCAGGGATGGTGGGGCAGGGAAGGCTGGGTGCAGTTGCAAAGGGCACAAGGAAACCCTTCAGGGTTGTGTGTGTGTGTACATTAACTCAACGACGGGGGTGGTTCCACAGTGTGTATCTATGTAGAGATTTAGCAAACTGCCCACTTCACACATGTGTGGTTATCGCATGTCAGTCTTAACTCCATAAATCTGGTTTAAAATAAAAATCCGATTTAAAGAAAAACACCAACTGTCTCCCAGAAATTGTAAAACATCACTCATGTAATATCTATGATGCTGAGATGTGACTGGTCCCCTTAAGTTCACCCTGGACTCAGGTGAAGAAACCTGGCTCAAGTCACCTACCTGCTTTCGGGGTCTCAGGGACAAAGGGACCCAGTAAGGCAGGGCAGCCTTGACCCTGGGCACAGGCAGGCAGCCCCCGAACCTGGCCTGGCACTCACAGCAGATGGGCTCTCGAGCAGCGCTGGGGACGGGACACATCTGAGCATGAGCCAGAAAAGACAGAATTAAACATGCCATTACATTCAGCGATGTGAGCCGAGGAACTCTCTGGAATAGTCCATCAACGCTCAGAGAGAGCCAGGGTTGAGGCAGGGTGTCCAAGGGCAGGGAACAGGGGCCTCAGCTCCTTCCGCAGCTCAAAAAGAGGCAGGCTACCACGGCTCACCCTCCAGAGTCATCTAGACAGAGACCAGCGGAGCTTGCAGACCAGCTCGTGAGGATCCCCGGCCATTTATGGTCACGTTGCCGTGTGCATGGCTGGGGAAGTACAATCAGCTACAATGGGGGCTGCTCTTTTTGTGGTTATGTCAGGGGTGGGGGAGGCAGTGGGTGACCCTACATAGAGATACTAGGGGCCGGGTGATGGGCCCCATGTCTGACACAGCCTCGTGAGTGTGGCTTTTGGGTGCACCCACATTCTCCACCCTCCCCAACCCACGGGCATGTCGGAGTTGGGGCACAGACCCTGAGTGTTTGCTTTCCTTACCGAGTAATCTATGAGGCACACTTCTTTCCCAAACATTTGAAATGCGCTCTTCCTAGAAAACAAGAACAGGAAGGCTTAGAACGTTCTGGGCTTTGGGTACATTGGGAGACAGGGCTGTTGGGCGACGACCTGGGCCAGATTTCTTGAAACTGACTCGTGTCACTAAACCCCAGGGAGGGAGGGGTCATCCTTCTGAGACTAAGAGGGTGTAGGGGCTGACAACAGAATCAGGTGTATGCACGCTCACATGCTGACATCTAGGGGGTCCCTGAACGCCGGGCTCGTGTAAAATCCTGTGTCCCCAAACCTAGTTGCTTCACGCACGCTCCAGCTAAACTACTGTGCTAAGCCCTTCAGGAGAGAAAGAAAGCTCCAACCTGCTGAGAACTTCCCAAGCCCTGGAGCTGCCAACCACCACACCTAGGACATCCCCAAGCTTCTACTTGGGGAAAAGACAGTCAAACCTGTCCATTAAATGAAAGTCCTTCCAGCATAACCTGAATGCTCTGTCTCTGGGATGACAAAAGCATTTGGGGCTACACAGACCGTGTTACCCTTCCCCATTGTCCCCCCTACCCCTGCAACAAACTGCTAGAATGCCATATGGGGTCTCCAGTGGGCATGAATGGCACACACAGCAAAGCAACTTTTCCCTGACAGTGATGGGGCGGGGGGCGGTTCCGTAGCATGGAAACCGTAGGAGTGACACGGTGTTTTGGGGTTTCATTTCTACCGTGATCATCACCACTACTGCTATCTTATTACAGCAACAGCTTCGGGTCATTGAGCTCTCTCAGCACACCCGGCTGCCGCCAGAAAACACGGGATGCGGCCCCTGCGCGCATCCTCCCCCTGCTGGTAATGACTGCATCGCTAGTTCCTTAAGGGGCCACCCCTGTCTCCGCCCCCACCGCTCAGCCCCCCAGCCCAGAGGCTGAGGCCCAGCTCTCTGAGGACGTTGGCTCAGAAGGGGGGCATTACCCAAGTCAGCCCAGAGAAACTCATTTGGGGACTGGGGGCCAAAATTTAGGGGAAAAAGAATGTCCTTTTGTGTGGAGGTTGGAAGCCTCAGGTCTTGGCTCCAGGAGGGAAGCCGGCCCGCAGGCAAGCGCAGCTGACAGATGGACAAAACAGTCCCCGACCACAGTCCCTGAGCATCTGGATACACCCGTGTCTGAAGAGCTGCCCTCCGTTCTCAGCCGGTGGAACAGTAACCCGCCCCCCGGAGCTCCCGTCAGCGCAGACGTGCCCTCTGCCCTGCCTACGGGACACAAGCTGCCGCTGGGCCGGGGTGACTCGGGGCCCGGGCGCCCGGCGGCGGGGCTGGGGCTGCCCCGGGTGCGGTGTCCGCGGCCCGGCGTGAGGGGCTCAGGCACGCACCTGCCTGCCGCGACGCGCTCCGGGGAGTGCGTGCTGACAGACCCAACGGACACCCGGGGCGCCCGGAAGTGCCCGCCGCGGCTGTGACAGGGTGACGGGGTGGGAGGGAGCGGTGACCATCGTGAGGCCGCTGACGACAGCACGGCCGGCTCCCACGCGTGCGGCTCCTCCCTGCAGCCAACGAGCACACGCACGCCGCGCAGGGCCCGCCCACCCCCAGGTCCCGCCCCTTCCGCCCGCCGGCCTCTCCAGGTCCCGCTCTTCCGGCCCGACGGCGTCGCTGACTGGCCCAAGCTCAGCCAATCACACGCCGTCTTCTAGGTATGTGCCCCCATCTGACGGCTGATTGGTCCCTGTTGGCACGGGCTCGAGGACGTAGGGTCGGCAGGTCGGACCGAGGCGGAGCGTAGCTGGATTCCCGGGCTGGAGCGGGGCTCAGAATCTCTGCCCGGGTCTCCGGCGCTGGATGGTGAGAAGGCAGTGGCCGCCGGCCGGGCGTAACTCGTGGCGCCCTCAGGCCGCCGGTTGCCTCTCTCAAGTTCCGACGGAGCGGTGCGCACTGCATCTCACGTGGTGGCCGCCTAGCCGGCCCAGGCCTGGACGCTGCGGTCCCGACGGTGCCGGCCTGCCGTGGCCCCGAGTCCCCGCGCTATGCGCGGTCGCTGGACGCGAGACCGGCCGCGCGTCTTTACAGACCGGATGAAGTCTGCCTCTCCGTGTTGTTCTGCTTTATCCCAGACTCCAGTTTCCATCTCTTGCAAACGAGTTTACCCCCACCTTTTAGTATTTTCATGCCGACTGTAATATTCTCCGTTAATCCAGTGTTTGCCCAAACCAACACGAGTAACTAGCCCTGATGGGCGGCACCCCGATGGGCTGCCTCCTAGCCGTGGAGCGAACAGGATGCGTCCGGGCACTGCTCAGGTTTCTTGGCTCCGCTGCTGAACTCTTAGGGTCAGAACCTATGAACAGGGCTGAACTTCCAGCCAGGGCTCACATGTATGCTGTTTGGCCGGCATCCAAGCTCACTGGGCAGTGCCCCTGCCATATTAGCTGCCACATAGTTCAAACATCACCCCTGCGTGTTGTGTAAGTAATGTCACTAGTCTCTTTATTAATAGCTCATGACAAAATTGTCCAGGAATCTCACTACTAAACTAGCACTTTATTTACAGCTCTCTTGTCTCTGCCTGCCTGCCTTGGAGTCTCCATTCTCCTGAGCCGACAGGAATATCACTGCAGCATAGAAGGCAGGCTCATGCCTTCTGGAAGCTCTGGCACACTGTCTTGCTGTTTCATGTCAACAATAGCTCATCCCTGCCCCCATCACCTCCCCCTCCCCAGGAGTGGCTAGAAGGTCTAACAAATGCCAGCTTTATTGAGGATGTGGCAGGTGGAACCCTCACACATTGCTCACAAAATTGAAATAACTATTGGCAAACCGTTTGGCAATATTTACAAAACCTAAACATCTAAATGAATAGCCTGTAACCAAACAGTTCCTTGCCCAGGTATACACTCCAAAGAAATAAGAACTTGTCCACCAGAAGGCACACACAAACCCAGCCAAAGCAACTTTTAACAGCTTCAAACCAGAAATGCCACAGATGTCCACTCGCAGGAGAAAAGATGAAAGAAACCAGAACACTACACAACGATGAAAACTACACAACCGCAAACCCACAACGGTGTGGAAGAAGCCAGACCCCACAGCATGCAGTGGGTGCACCGCATGTGTCACTGTAGTGACTGCACACGGACGACTGCAATCCGGGAAAGCAAATCCATCACCACACAGCGATCCAAAGCAGTCCTTGCCCACTCTGCCCTGAGTGCTCAGTCACAGGAGCTTGTTCCCAGCTCTGGCCCTGCCTGTGTGTTATCAGGCGGCTCGCCTCACTTCTCCAAGCCTGGGTGTCACCTGTAAAATAGTGAGAGCCATAGAACCAATCCACAGGACGTTGGAGAAGATGAGATTTAAGACCAGACACGGTGTGAGCCTCCCGGGCAGGTCAGCCTGTCGTTACAGAAGTGTGGCGGCTCCCTGTATTTTCCCTTTCCCTACCCACTTAAGGCAGAGCTTGGCTCATTGCCACTGACTCAGAGGAGAGAAGTCAGACCAGAGTAGCCTGCGGCCACTAAACATTTCTCGGTTTGGCTTTTGTTTCCAAAACCCCCAGGTAGGAGGAGGAGGAGGAACAGAGAGAGACCTCTATGTCCCAGAATCATGGGGTAGTTGTGCAGTGCGGTCACCAACCGAGGATCCCTGGCTGAGAGCATGATGAGTGGGCCTGTGTTCCACCTGCACTGTCCCCTGGGCCCGTCCCCACTCCCGACCTTATATGACCTGCATAGGAGCACACCGAGCTAGCAGGAGCCACCAGACCAGAGGGAACAGTCTGGCCTGGCTTGAAGGGGATGGAGAAGTGCTGGGCCACTGAGGCAGCCATGGCCAGCATCTGTGAGTCTCTTCCTCCCCACCCCCATAGCACCCACATGTCCATGGCTGTCAGCTCCTGTAACTGCCCGGAAATGACACCCAGCCACCAGAGAGTCTCCAGACCCCTGTCTGGGGGCAGGCCAGGAGTGTCAGGATTAATGCCCCTGGGAGCAGCCCTCAGCAGCGACAGGGAACGTGGATAAGTATCTGAGCTTTCGTGCCCGCAGGTGGGACAGCTTGGGGCATGTTGCATACTGCCCCCCAGCTTCCCTGCGGGACCGAACCCCAGCTGCCCACATTGCTGCCCCCCTCCCTTGATGGCGCCCTTTGCAATGCTCCTTGCTTCTCACCTCCCCATACCCTATCCCAGGTCATCTCCCCAATAATATACCTGCAGGTCCTAGCTCAGGACTGGCTTTTAGGGAAATCAGCCAGGACAGGCCCCTCCTGCCACCCCTGTGACCATCCCTTGCAGCCTGGAGGGGCTCTTTCAGATGGTCACGAAGCCTCGTGCCGCCTGCATCTGGCACAGAGCCTGGGTCCAGGGCCAGCTGTGCCCTCAGCTGGTGGCAGAGGGGACTCTCCCCAGCCACTCCTGCATGTGGGGAGGTGGGGGGTGGGGGGGGGGCAGGCTGCAACAGCACGGGGCTAAGTGAGCACCAACAAAGCTTTCCAAACCGACGAGCCCTGGGCAGGTGTGGAACAAGTGAAGGAGGGCGACCACAGCCTTGCCGGGGCTCAGGCAGGAGGAGTGACGCATCTCCAAACACCAGCAGGCACGGTCCACGTTCTTGCACGGTCCCTTGTTCCAAACTGGGTTCCCCAAAGATATGGACCTCCTCTAGTAGTCAGAGAAAAGGGCCTGTCCTCTACTCCACAGTTACAAGCAGGGGTGGGGCCAAGTGGGGATGCCCGTGTGACATGACCGAGCTGGCTGCCAAGACAGAGGGCCCAAAGGGGCAGGTCACACGCCCACCCCCGTGGGCAGACAGAACAAGGGAGAGGCCACCCAGCAGGAAGGACACTGTCCTCAGGACCACCAGAGCGCTGCCGCCAGGGCTGTGGCTGGGGTACTGCCACCTCCCACTCCTCTTGGCTTGTCCACGTCCGTATCTTTGAGAACCTTGTGACTACAAAAGCCTGTATTGTTGCTAACCCAGAAGTTGTGATTTTGTTTTGAAGTTTGCTATCACAGGATAACCTTGCCTGACTGACCCATGACAGGCTCAGGAAAGGGGTTCTACAAAGCTAAGCCCGTGGGTTGGGTAAAAACAAGATTTAAAAATTTTTTTTTCAAACTTTTTAAGTAGGCTTCGCGTCCAGCGCAGAACCCTGAGATCAAGATTCGGACGCTTAACCGACTGAGCTACCCCTAAACTTTTTTTTTTCTTTTTTAAGTAATCTCTACACCCAAAGTGGGGCTCAAACTCACAACTCCAAGATCAAGAGTCACACGCTCACGTCCCTCATTAGGAACACTTTGGGGTCTCTTGAAGTAACCCTTCTCAGCCTAGTCTGGGTCAAGGTCATGCCAGGTGCCACAGACTCTTGCAGTATGTGGTGCTAATGGCTCCCTCGAGGCAGAACTCACTTTTTCACTCAGATTGGGGCCCTGCATGTGACCGGCCCCACTGGTGGGCATCATTCTGTACAAGTCTGCTGCCCCACATCCTTACCCTTCCTTGTGGGGTCGCAGGCTCCATTGTCACCCCTTACTGTCCCTGCCTCTCCAACCACACCATTCTGGAGCTCTCTCTTTAGTGAGCTGCGTACCCTCAGCACCTTGGTCTCCCTTTCCTTCTCCCTCACCGTGTCCTGCACTCTGCTGAGATGCCACCACCACCACCATTACCATCATCAGAATGCCATAAGAGGGACGCAGCCCAAGCCAGACAACCAGGCTCACAGAGAGTTTGTTCATTTCCAGATGCCTGTCACTGTCTCAGCCCAGCACCAAGGACCCATGTCCTAGTGCTTTCCATGAGATCAGAGCGTCCTCTGGGATGGGCTCCACACCAGGTCTCCCCATGCCCATGGCGCTCTGGAAGCCTGCGTCCCAACAGAACTATGGGATGTTGGCAGCAGGGCAGAGAAGCTCCATGGTGATAAGGGCCATCTACCTGGGCTCCGTAGCCTCTGTCCCCATCCCAGGTCTTGGAAGGAGCCTGAGGAGACAACAGGAATTGGGTCTAGGTACTCACTGGCCTCTGGTCCACAGGGGTGCCCAGCAGCAGCTCTCTGAATGACAATCTGCAGAGGGGCTGACCTGCCCATCCCCTGCAGGCTTAGGGCTCCCTGGCGGAGATGACAGCATCCCTGAGCCAGTGTCTGGGCACCTGCTGTCCACAGAGTGGTCACGGCGCTCTGCTGAGGTGGGCCCCAGGGCCGAGTCACTAACAGGTGGGACTCCCGAGACCGCATTCGGCCCAGCAGCATACCCAGACGACAAATCAGATCTACTTCCCGGGCCAGGCCTGTTCTAACCCAAATCCCCACGGCAGCCTCCTGCGCAATGCCTCCCACCTCCACCAGCGGTCCCTTCTCAGCTTGGCAGCCAGGGCTCCTGGGGGCTCTGAGTGCAAGACCCAGGCCTCCCTCTGTCTCTGGGACACCACGTGACCTGTGCCTGTGTGAATGCAAGCACACGCACGTGCACAGAGACACAGACCCACACGTAATGCACACGGTGTTATCTATGGTATTCAAAGGTCACGGGGAGTATTAGAAAAGAGTCTAAGAAGGCTCCTTGAAGGGAGATGGTGAAAGAAGCCAGACTGGCACCTGCGTGCTGTGGCTCTATTCTGGAAACTTGACGTTCTGAGAAAAGGCAGAGCCACGGGATGCAGGCCAACCAGCGACCGCGGCTTGGAAAGGGGAGTAGGACTCTATCCCGATCGTGGTGCTTGTTCACAGCTGCGTGCACATGCTAAACATTCACATAAATCACAACGAACCTAACCAAGAAAAGGAAAAAGGACAGCTCAACCATCTGTCACCAAAGAGCGAGGGACAGCTATTTGTTAAAAACACGTTCTTCTGAGCCCTCTTCCCAAAAGATACTGGGAAAGGAGATAGTTGTTACGCAGCATGGAGGACAGCCACGGGAGAGGTGTGCTGCACGCAGCACCAGAACCCTTAGCGGGGTTGGGAAGCTATGGATGCTCAAACCCTCTCCCCAGAGGCCGCGGTTCAGCATCCCGGGGCTGGGCAGGCATCTCCCTCCCTAAACTCCTGGTGGTGCTGAGCTGCACACCCGGCCACCCCACGGGCCCAACGGCAGGCAGCACTACTGCCGACAATGGCCCTCGCCTTCTCCCGACCACCAGGGGCCAGGACAAGGGTGCCAGGGACGGTAGCACCGGTACCGGGAGAAACCAAAACTCCCGAGCACCAGAGACCCAGCTCCCGGGCCCCTGCCGAAGGTCCGGGAGTGACGTCCCTCCCGGGTCGAGGGAGACGGGTGAGGACACAGCACTTCACCCACAGACTAGGCCCTACAGGTACAGGGCCAGGCATCACCCAAGCCAGGCACCACAGTCCACATGCCTGCTTCCGTGTTGGCCTTGACACTCCACCGCACAGGGGATAGACCACACTCTGATAGGGTGCCCCCGAGTGTCCAAGGGAGGCCCCCAGGCCCGTTTGGGGGACCATCTTGTGCTGTGACCTGTGCAGGCCTGAGACCCTGCCGCTCGTTCACTGCTGTGTCTACAACGTTCAGCACCACGTGTGGAGCATGGAGGTGCAGGTACTGACCCCATGGTTCCCCACAAGGTGACGACCCACAGGAGACACCGGCCATGTCTGCAGGCATTTGGGGTTGTCATGATGGGGAGATCAGGGAGGATGTCCAATGCCCTACAGCATCGGATGGCCCCAGCACAGAACCCCGTGCCCCCACACATGGGAGACCGAGCACCCAGCCAGCTCCAAACAAGCAGCTAGGGCTTGGGGACAGAGCAGCCCTAGGAGTCAGGAGGTGCTGAGCCAGCAGTGGGACTGGTCCCCATAAAGATCTTGGGTCTGTGGCTGGCTCACTGCAGGACAGCGAGACCATCTGGAGACCATCTGGAGACCATCTGGGAAGGGAAGGCTGGGTCTGCTTCTGAGACCTCCCTCTAGGGCCCCCCAACATATGAGGGCAGTCCACTACCTCCTTCCCTCTGGTTCTGCTGCCCAAGAAACACCTGTTCCTCCCAGAGCTGGACATCCACACAAGGGCCTATGGGTGGAGGAAGGGGCTGCAGGTGCTGCCCTCCACGTGTGCAGAGCATCTGGCCCCCGCAGCCCTGTTTCCAAAAACCAGGTGCTGGGAAGACAGCCTTCCAACACTCATGGATTTTCAAGTCATGCTGGCTGGTGTCACACATGCATGCAGCCACCCTAAATCCCCCAGCAGAGGCCAGGCTACAGAGGGCCCCAGGAGGGAGCACAGGGAGATACATGACACACACACGGTGCTTGGCCAGGGCCCTGCCAGCCACAGCCTCCTGCGGGGGAAGGACCAGCCAGCCCTCCTCCAGGGGACCAGTGGGCCTAAGCCAGTGCCCAGATAGAGGAGGGGAGTGCTCCTGCCCGAGTGGGAACAGAAGGTTCTTGTACTTCCTGTATTAAATTCTTGCACTGTTCACAAGATAACTTTCACAAACAGAAAAAAACAAACCCGAAAATGAGATCCTCAGCTGTGTGCCCACCACAGAGCACAGCCCCAGCCCTCTTCTATTCAGCCAATCTTATCCTGTTCTCAGAAAAAGCAAACTCTTTTTGAATTTAGTCTAAGAAAATCCCACAGTGGCCCCCACTCCTTCTAGGCCACCGCTCGGGGATGGGGCCACATATCAAGCCAAGGTCAGGAGGGATCCAGAGACCTACCGTGGTCTGGGTTCCAAGGGATCACTTACCGCTTCATTCCATGACAGAGAAACCAAAACTCAGTCAAGTCCTGATGTGAGAGGCTCCCAGAGGGCCCCCCAACCCCGCCAGGATCCAGCCCCCTCCTTTGGCTATCAGCCCCCCACCTCATGTTGTTTATGGCTCTGGATCACATCCCAAAAGAAACAATTACAAAGCACACAACAAGGTTTCAAAAACTGGTTTATGGAGAAACAGCCCCACAAGGTCCCATCCGGTGACAACGCTGGGCGCAGGCTCACGGCAGTGGCTCCTCCGGGCATGGCCCTGCATGGCCCCTGCTCCAGCCCACCCTACACCAGAGCAGATGCCTGGGGGGGGGGGGGGGGGGGGGGGGAACAGCGACTCCCCACACCTCACCTGTGGCTGTCAGGGTGTGGGACTTCAAGACCAAGCAGCATAAATGTGCTTCTTCTCCAAGTAGGCTATGTGATCTCAAATAACAACCAAAAGTAAAATCAGACTAAAAAAGCACGGGTTCGGAGCCCTTCCTAGGTTTGGTTGGTCTCCCTGTGAGCACACAAAGGACCAAGCCTCGGTGCTGCCGCTGGTCGCCCACGCCACCGAGCACTCGGTACTTTGGCACTGTCTCGTCCCTGTGCACAGCTTCGGGCAAACCAACAGCGTCATGGCTTTCTCTACTCACTCAACGCTTCTGAGAACGTGTAGCCAGGTGACATTCCGGATCTCCCAAACATAAAGACAGGGACGTCAGCGTATGTTAGCACTGGGATTGGCCACGGACTGGGGCACGCTAGCCTCAAGCCAGGGAGGGCTGCACGAGAACATTCCCATAAGCATTCCTAGCACTTGGAGCACGAAGGCAGAAGACGGGGTGAAAGGTTCTCACACTGCAGGACAGCCTCCTCAAAGCACTGAGTCTACACGGGGCGCTCGTCCTCAACACAGCAGACACCGTGGGCACGAGGGGCTCAGAAATCCCAGGAAGCCGGTGACTGAGTTGGCCAAGTAAAGGGACTGGACAGGTTCTTCTGCATCACCGCTCACGAGCACGACAAGGTGACCACACCTCAGCAGGGCGAGACACCCAGACAGCCCACAGATAGAAATCCAGCCCCGAACATGGCAGCCGTCGAGCGCAGAGGATCAGCTGGCTGACGGAGGGGCCTTGCCCGACTGGGCCCCAGCAGTAAACCACGCCAGGTTCTCAGGGAAGGAGGAAGTCTGCCATGGCGGCTCCGGCTCGAAGTCTGTTCCACATGAAGTGGGAACGCAGGCCCGGCCTGCTCCTAACCGTAGGCCACCGTGGCAGCCCTCCCGCCCTCCGCCTTGGCCAGAAGGAAGGCCAGGGGTACAGGCACCCACCCAAGCCGCCTGGATCAGGACAAGAGGGGAGGGAGGGAAGGAGGGAGCGGCAGGTGGCTGTGACCCTGAGCAACAGCCACAGGGAGCCAGCTGCCCAGACAGAGGGACCGAGGGGTGAGGCCAGGAAGCGAGGCCCCGTCTGGACCGTGGGAGGGAGGATTCTGGAACTCCCGCCACACAAGGCCTCCAAACCTGCTCCCCAGCAGCAGACACTGCAGGTCTAAGCTGGGCGGGCCAGCGTAACCAGAGAGACCGCCAGGCCCGATTCGCACAGGCAAGAAATCAAGGCCATTTGCAGCAGCCTTATGCAGGGAGCCTTCAGCCCCAACACAGAGGAATCCAAAGACTCACATCTGAAACCTCCAATCACGTGCTTCCGGGTCAAGTCCAGAACAGCACATGCCCAGGTGTGCACAGACACAGCTGAGGCTCCTGCCGCCATAAAGCACAACAGACGTCCCCGGTGTCACGGCAGCTCGGTGGCCAGTAAAGGTGACATCAACCGGGGGAAAACGTCCAAAGACCAGCCCGGATCCACCTGCCACCTTCCCCCAGTCAAGCTCCACAAGGGCGTAGACAGCCCCTGAATTGGGCCATTCAGGTTCCTTTTGGGGACCTGCTTTATCAAAACCCCAGCTGCCTTTAGGCTTCCAACCACAACTTCAGCCTTGTTGAATCCTCACCTGCAACAAATTAACGGGCTGGAAGCCGCCCTGACGAGTGGGGTGCGCACTCTGCCGGAAGGGGCGCCTGCTGGGACTGGTTTGCACGGGCCCTGCACACTCACCTACAAACTGGAAACCAGAACCGGCCACGGATACGCCAAGTGGGAAACAACACGTACTCTGGGCTCCCGGCTGCGCAGGTGACACACTCTCACCGTCCACCGCCACGGACCCCGCCTGGCATTCCCCAGGCCGCTGCCCACCCTTTGGCCCCACAGGCCCCCGTCTGACACCAGAGACGGGACGATGCGAATGCAGCCAACAGCCACTGCCAGTGGAAACCACGTAAAAAGGCCCACGCTCCAGAGGCAGGTCCCACAGTCTGGGTTTGAGACTGGTTTTTCATCAGAAAGGTTCATCTTCGATCCAAATGGGTTTCAAGGATGAGGGGAGGCCCAGGTGGAAAAGCCTCAGAATGAGCCTCCCAGCGAGCCCCAGGCTCGGGCAAAGTGGGACACACAGCGGCCACACACCCAGCGGGCCTTGCCCCATTCTGCCCGAGGCTTCGCGGACGTAGTTACTGCCATGCGGGAGCAGCCACAAGGGGCAGGGATGGGAACGCTTGGAGGCTTGCTTGGTCCTGCGGAAGACACGAACACAGACCACGCCTCAGCCTGACTCCAGGTCCTACCAGAAGCATGTGAGGGGCGAGCTCGGCATCTCCGACAGCCGGCGAGGAGGGACCCCCCCTCCTTCTCCACTTGCCTCCTTCCTGCGTCAGAGTCTGGACAGAACCTCCTAGAAAGTCTGCCTTTTAGGGGCCGTGCCCCAGAGCTTATCAATTCTATGATTCTGGGAAGCAAAGGAAGTTCAAAGTTGCCAAATGTACTGAAGCTACAGCAATAGGGATTTTTATTTAAAAAAAAAAACAAACAAAAACAAAAACAAGGCCAGTCAGGGAGAAATTCGTCAGGAAAACAGGACATGTTTCACGGGACATCTCGGGTTGGTCTCTACATGAAGGCACCACAAAGCTGCCCCCTTCCCTGGGGTCCCTTGCCCCCAGCACAAGGGCTCAGCACAGTCCACCCAGCAGGCACGAGCCACAGACAGGGGGACGAAGTCTGCCCCCCGCCCCGGTGGAGCGCCTGCCATGGAAGGGGAGCATGGTGACAGCTCTCTGCAGGCTCGAAGCGGAGGGGTCTACGTGCATTCAGGGCTCTGTTCTTCAGGAGACACTAAGATCAGCAGAGACCTTACAACAGTGGGTCCCCAAGCGCAGGTGTCCATGGGACACGGGCACACCACCGGCAGAAGCGTCCGTGCTCAGGGTCTCCACACTGGAGGATCCCGAGATGCCCTGGTCTCCAAAGTGCATTCCACATGTATGGGTGACTTTTCTAGAAAGCTGCCCTGTTACCCACAAAGGGGCTCCAAAGTCATCTTGTGCAACCACTCTGCTGCTTTAACACTTCCGAGAACAGCACCTGTGTATACTAAGCAAATGGGAAAAGGCAGGGCTGGTTCAGATGTGGCCCTGCAGAATTCTGAAGAAGGTTCTGGGACAAGTGGCTCAGCTCAGGGTTCTGACACCAGAGCATGTGCAGGAGGTGGATGGGGGGGTGTGCAAACAAATGCCCTGCCTCGAATTGGCTGCAGCAAAGGTCTTGATTCTAAAGCTGGAGAGAGGCCAGGGCCTCCAAGCTGCCCAAAGGCCCGCCATGACGTTTCCTACTGACCCGTATCACTAACCCCACTGCGCTGATCCACAAGCCAATCAGAGGTGAAATGCTTCTGTCCAAAATCCAAGCAGGTTAGTAAAGACACAGGAATTCAGTCCAGGGTCCTGGCCTGATACGCCCGACCCCCTGGAGCTCCCTCACTGCCCCACAGTGCCCCACCCAGGCTGTAGAACGCTCACCTCACAGAGGCCCTCGCCCCAGACCCTTGCCAGACCGCAGCCACGGTCACTCGCCTCACGCATGATCCCGATCGTTAGCCCCCAGGGTCGCTCTGCCTGACCCAAAAAACGTTCAGCAGGCCAAGGACAAACCCAGTTTCTCCAGCTGAGTTGTTCACAAAACTGTGCAGCCAGCCCTCTCCATCAGTTCTGTCCTGGGCCATTCTTTCTGTGAGACAAGCTCAGTCAGCCTTCCCATGAGCTACTGACGAGGACACGGGCATACGTCGCACACTCTGTACAGAGTTTTGGGGTGGCTGGGCCGAGACTCCTACGAGGTGGGTGTTCTGGTCAGAAGGCCAAATCTCCAAAGTGCATGCTGCTTCCTGTCCCGGGCGGCAGGGTCCGGGGCCCCGGGAGCCGCCCCACAGGAAGTGGCCCGTCAGGAGGTCAGGGACTGGATGTTCTTCAGCATCTCCTCGAAAGCCTGTGGGGACGGCGCCTCTGCGTTCCGGAAGGTGGCCCGCACCCTGCTGTACAGGCTGAAGGATTTCAGCTCCAGCCAGATGAACCCGAAGCGGTCCTCGTCGAACAGGATAAAGACTCCAGGAGTGCGTTCAGGGCTGGTGAAGCCGTGGCCGGCGATGAGGCCCGTGCCGTAAAAACTGAACAAAGACAAGAGGAAAAGTGCATGGGGAGGGAATGAGAGGGACCCAGAAGGAGTGCACCGGGCCCCAGTCCTATCCTGTCCGCCTGGGCTGTTGCAACGCCCGCCCCCCGCGCCCCTGCCAGCCCCTCTTCCCGCCAGCAGGAAGCCGCAGGCCTCAAGGCCCACGAGAGCCCGTCTTGCCCAGACCACCTAGCAACCCTAACTGCCCAATGCACCAAACCACGGGCCGACGGTTGGGCTCACCCGGCTAAAGGAAGAGGGTCTCCAGCAGCCCCAACCACGTACCGCTGTCCCAAAGGACACCTTCACAAAGCTGGCCCAGGTAACCAGCCTTAATTCCAGGGATGCTTATGTTAGCACATCAACGATTCAAATACAATAAAGACTTACTGTCACGAACCCAGCAGGCAGAACTTCCAGATTTCCATAAGGCCAAGTTTCAAGTTTCAAGACCAGGGTCAGACTAAGCTACGTTTACGTCTTTCTTGCCAAGAATTTGGGGCTCCTACAGATAGGTAATAGGGATGGGGGCTGGGCCCATCTCCTGGGACCCCCACCTCCACCCACCACACCAAGGCTCCCCTGGGCGGGAGAGGAGAGCAGGCCTGTGCCTGAGGGTGTGCACAGGAGGGTGTTTGGGGAAAACCTCACATGGGAAAGCAGCACCAGAGGCCACAGGGAGGCCAGGTCCTGAATTGGTGCGGCGGCAAGGCCTCGCAGACACAAGAACCGCACAGGAGGGACCGCAGCACGCCCCTCCCAGGTCACAGAGCCCAATATTCCGCAGGTCCTGCGTGTCCACCGCAGGGCTGGCCTCAGAGCGCCCTGGGGAGCCACGGCTGAGCCACAAAACACTACGAGTTTTCCATTTCCTAAGGACAGCAGAGCCCTATTTCACGACCTTTGATAAATTCACATCAGTCGAAATCCTACTGGAACGTGATTTGCATGTCTCCTCCAGGAAAACCCAAATTCAGCCACTTTGGTGACAACTGAGCAGCATGAAGAAATGGAACTGATTTTCCCAGTGGGAGACAACAGAACACACGCTGACCTCTGCTCAGGTTCCTGGCGCCGGGCTCCTGAAACCCACGTAAATTCCGAGGGGATAAGGACACTAGGAGGTGACTCAGGTGGTTCCCGGATGGCAGGTGGATCAGAAGCCTGGAATCCTCGGCTGCTCCGCGATCCCCCAGAGAGGGGAGAGGGCTACAAACGGAGCTAATGACCGACCAGGCCTACGGGAGGAAACCTCCAGAAGAACCCACAGTACGGGGTTCAGGGAGCTCCCAGGTGGGGGAACACGTCCACCCCAGTCCCAGGGCGGGTCAGGGTCCCACGCATCTCGTCATGTGGCTGTCCATCTATGTCCTTTGTCACCGCCTTCAGCAAGATGGTGAATGTAGTGTTTCCCTGACTTCCGTGAGCCGCCCCAGCACATTCACTGAACATGAGGAGGGGGTCGTGGAATCCCCGACCTACAGCTGGCTGGTCGGAAGCACGGAGACAAACTGGACTGGTAACAGGCGGCTGAGGGGGCGGGGCAGTCTCGCAGGGTCTGACATCATCCTGGGTGCACAGTGTCAGGACCCAGTCGAGTGGCAGACACCGGGCTGGCATCATGGAGAATTGCTTGCAGGTGTGGGGCACTGGGCGCTCAGAGCCAATTTAGCCGCCCAGCCCATGCAGACACTTCAGTCCTCCTCGGGGAGCTCAGTGCCCTGCCCACACTCTAGTAGGCATGTGAAGTGCCAGTCACAGGGCCCAGGGGTCAAGGCAACAGACCTCTGCACATAACTGGACACACGTGGAAGCCAAGCGGCTATGATGCCACGGGACAGGTCATTCCCTCAACACGTCCCCTAGGGCGACGGTCCAGGAGAACTTCCTGCAATGATGGAACATTCTAGACCTGCAGAGCCCAACACACCCGTGGCTGCCGGCTGGGGATGCGGCCAGTGTGACTGAGGACCCGAGTCTGTCCTTTTAGGTCATCTCAGCTCCAGCAGCCCTGGAGGTTAGGGCTGGGGCGAGGGTCTCCTCATGTGTCCTCCAGGGCTGGGCCCGGGGCGGATGGAGGGAGAGGCCTGAGACAAAACCCTAAGAACATGAGTCAAGAAGCAGGAAGCCGGCCCTGCGTCAGGGACCTCCCAGCCTCTGTGGGGAGGACAGTGCACCACCAGCCCTTTACACATGCTTTCTGAGTTGGGAGGGAACCCACAGGAAGAAATGAAGGACTGACGCTGGAGTATGTTCATCAGGAGACGGAGGGAGACCCCCAACAAGCCTCACCGGCAAGGACACCAGGTGAACTCAAGCCGGCTTCTAGGGACACAGGTCGGGGAGGGCCCCCTCCTCACCGGCTACCTTCGCCACCGCCGGAAGACTCACCTGTCTACCCTTCCCCTGACTGACTGTGCAACGGCAGGCATCTGAGAGGAGGCCTCACGCCCGGCGGTTCTAATAAGCCCCCTTTGAGGCTCCCCAGGGGTGAGAGGTCAGAAGCCCCCGAAGTCTGAGATGTGGCCGTGCAGCCCAGGGAAGGACGCTGCCCACTCGGGCCCGAGCTGGAACCCAGAGAGAGTCGTCGGGGAGGTTCCCCGCCCGATGCAGCGAGCCCTGCGCTGGCCCCACAGCCCGCGTCCACGCTGGCTGGGCGGGGGGGCTCTCCGGAAGGCCTGTCGCGGCCGCCCTGGCATCCTTACCACATCCTGCAGGTGCGGGGGTAGTCCTCGTTCCGCGAGCTCACGCCCACAGGCAACACGAACGGCTGCCCCTGCCCGGACTGGGCCGGCTGCTCGGGTGCAGGCGCCGCCGCGGCCGCGGCCTCTCCGTCCGCAGGGCCCCCGCCCTTCTCGGCAGGCAGCTCCACGCTGGGCTGGGCGGGGCCCCGCTGGGGCTCGAGGGGGCTCTGCGGGGCGCGGCCCTCGCCATCCTCGGCCCCGTCCTCCCGCTGCTGCTGCTCCTGGCGCACCTGCTCCCGAACCTCCAGGACGATGCGGGACAGCTCGTTGAAGCTGCGGAGGCTCTCCACGTCGGGCAGCTGGATGCGGTGCATGAGGTCGATCTCCACCGTCTGCTGCCCAGCAGGGATGTTGGGGTCGCCCTGAGGAGCGAGCAGGCGGCCGTCAGCGGGGCTCAGAGACCGGCACAGACACGCTGCACGGTTTCCAGCTCAGAGCACAGCACGCCTCTGGCCAAAGGAGCTCACTCCAGCATTCCCACGGACTTAGCAGCAACTCCTTATGAAGTAAGAACGTCTCAGATGCCCGTAAAAACTAAGTGCCTACGGCAGGCAACCCATCTGTGAAGGGGTCTTTGAAAACACGGACCTGACAGCATCCGAGTGACCTTGTGAGGTGCACAGGCCCCTGGCACAGTGTCTCATGTGTGCTTGAGACCTCCAGGTGTAAAAACCTTCCCAGTCTGGAGGGGCTCAGACTGGGACTCAGATGGGGCACCTGGGTGGCTCAGCTGGTTAAGCATCTCTTGATTTCCGCTCGAGTCACAATCTCACGGTCGTGAGATCAAGCCCCACATGGGGCACCGTGCTCAGAGTGGAACCTGCTTAAGAGTCTCCTTTCTCTGCCTCTGACCATCTCCCTCTCTAAATAGAAGAAAATAAGATAAGATAAAAAAAACTGGGGCTTAGAGAAGTGCACAGACCCTCCTGGCCTGAGCGCCAGCCCAGATCTGTCTGCCCGGGACGCAAACGCTCCTGAGCCTGAACCCAGGAGCTCCTCCGGGCCCTGCAGCTCCGCACGGGACCCCAGGGCTGCGCTCTGCTCACAAGGAGCCTTCCCAGAGCACGGGGGCCCTGGCCGACCAGGATTCAAGAAGAAGGCTTTGTGAGAACTAGGAAGAGGCATTCCTCCCCGGGACGCTTCGGTGCACCTGCCAGAAAGGCGCCCTGGCTATGCAAATGACAGGTGAGCCCGTTGTGACCGGTGTCGATGAGGCAGGGACAGAGGGCTGATTTGTTTAAGACCCGCCCCCCGCCACCTTCAGCTCAACAATCCTCCGACTGTGTGCGCCAGCTGCTGAGGTCAGGACGGGCAGTGGGAGCCCGTGTAGTAACGCAGGGGGCTCCGATGTGGCAGCACCCTACCGTCACCTGGGGAACTCCCGGAGCCACGCACCCAGGTCGCCCTCCATGGATGAGAATCTCTAGGGCCCGACATCAGTGTTTTCTCAACATCTCCAGGGACTCTGGCGTGTGGCCAGGACCGGGTGCCATGGGGTAAGGCCGCCTGAGAAACGCTCCCAATCCCCTAGAGGTCTTGTGAAATGCAAATCCTGCTTCAGTGGGTCTGGCTAGGCCTGACAATCTGCATCCCCGGCAAAGCCACGGCTCCAGGGCCCACTGTGAGTAGCCAGGGTGGCGCCAGACTCACCGTGATCTTCGTGCCCCTGGCCCGCTTCCCGTGGAAGCTGAGCATGACGATCTCTAGGCCGTGGCTGCCATAGGTGCCTTTGAAGAGGCCGGGTCTGATGAGGTCGTCCGGATGGCTGGGCGGGAGGTAGATGCGGCGGTACGTCAGGCAGTTGCTGTGGGGGGAACAGGTGGCTTGAGAGCAGCTCGGGTGGGGGGACGGGGAGGCAGAGTACAGAGCTCACGCACCTCCCTGCCTGGTGACGGAGGGCCGGCAGGGCCGGGCGGCCCGGTACAGCCCGGTTAGGGTCCTCCCGGGCCAGTGGGGGGCAGGAGGCATGCCGCGTTACTGAGCCACAGTCGTCGCCCCCTCAAAACACAAGCAGGGCACACGTCACACCTCATCGGATTCTACCGGGGCTTACGCTCTACCGGGCACCGCAGGGCAGCTGTGGTGGGTAGAGCTCTCTGCAGAGGGGGAGGGGATGCCACTCCTGCTCTGTCATCCCGGCACAGGGACACGAGACTGCGGAGGGGGCGTTCGCTGCACCAGGGGTTGTTTCCGTGGGGCCCGGGGACAGGGACCAGGGAGAGCAGCTAAGAGAGGCGGAGGCCTCCCCCAGCAGACGTGGGGAAACGCCCTGAGGCTTTGGCACACGGGCCAGGCTTGTCAGAGCACGCCGCTGCTGGATGCTGGCGACAAAGCAGACAGAAAACAGACACCAAGGTAAGGCACGGTGGGGAGGATAGAAACTGTACTCACAGTACTCCGGGAGAGACTATGCTCACAGTACCTACCAAGAGAGGGTCTGTATTCACACCACCCACAGAGGGAGCTGCGCTCAGTAACCATGAAGGGGGACTAGGCTCACAGTACCCACAAAGGGAGCTGCACTCAGTGTGCACATGGACAGAGTGTGCTCAGTACCCACAGAGCAGGGGTGCACTCGGTACCCATGGAGAGGGACTGTGCTCAGTACCCACAGAGGGGGACTGCATTCAGTACCCACAGAGGGACTGTGCTCAGTACCCACAGAGCAGGGCTGCACTCACAGTACCCACAGAGAGGGACTGAGCTCAGTACCCACAGAAGGGGACTGCACTCTGTACCCACAAAGAGGGACTGTACCCAGTACCCACAGAAGGGGACTGCACTCAGTACCCAGAGAGAGGGACTGTACCCAGTACCCACAGAGCAAGGCTGCGCTCACAGTGCCCACGGAGAGGGACCGCGCTCAGTACCCACAGAGAGGGACTGTACCCAGTACCCACACAGCAGGGCTGCGCTCACAATGCCCACGGAGGAGGATGCACTTACTCGTACTGACTAGTGTAGATAAACTTCATCAGGATGAGCTCCTGCATGTGCTCGTGGAAAATGTCCTCCAGTGTCCGCCCCCATTCTTCCCTCAGCCACGTGCGGAATTCCTTCCAAGAGAACACGGTCATGAACACCACCATGACTCACAAGTAAGGCCATTCCCTGTGGCACTGAGCGGACACATGCAGCATCTTACAGCTTGGGCACGCCTGCACCACAGTCCCACTGGGGTGGACGGGATGGAGATTCGGCTGGCCAGAGACAGCGGCTGCCATACTGTGGTCTCCCGGGACCTGGCCTCCCTCCTGGGGGGTGAGTCACCAATGAAAAGTAAGGGGCTCTGGCCCCCACTTTCCCGAACTTCAGGAAACAAGAGGGACCGTGGGGTCCCTTCAGGCAAGGCTGGGGCCACAGCCCACGTCCGGAGCTCCCAGGCAGCAGCCACATAAGCCTCGCTTCCGTGGCCGCCATGGGATATGGTGTCTAATCCAAGCCTAGTCCTCAGGCTTCTGGGCTGCAGGACTCTTGTCGCTAAACCCCGTGCTGGTCACACTGGCTCGAGCTGCTTTCACCAGCTGCCGATGAAGAAGGAGACAGGTGTGGCCAGAGGAGAATGGAGGTGCCTTCATAGCTACCTTATACGTTCAAAAAGTTTATTTGCAAGAAGGGAGGTTCTATAAACATGTGTCCTCAAAAGTCAGTAATTCATTGTGGAATCAAACCATGTGAAGGATATTTAGTGCTTAATAACTTCATGGTGTGTATTTAACCTAATCCCCAGCTCTGAGTTCTGAACTCAATGTAGCATTTTTAATGACCGTCTAAAATTAGCTTTGCAAACAGAAGCAAGAGAGATTTAACAACAACAACAACAAAATACAGAAGAGCTATAATCCGTCAGTTGCTTTAACACATCACTGCCTAACCTCGAGCCACAGTGACTGAAGCACACGGCTACTAAACCACAAGCTCAGTATGTACAAATCAACGGGAAGTATCTATATCAGGAGCACAAAACTGGAAAACAAACTTTTACATCCTATTTGCAGCAGCCTCAAACAACACAAGACCTGGGATCACATGTTAGGAAACACGTGTGTGGCCCCTGCTCCGACAACCAGAGCACTGAGAGGGTGCGAATGAGCCTCCGTGACGGGGGTGCCTACAGCCGGGAGGACTCAGACCAAGCCAGCAATTCTCTCCGAATCCATCTGTAGACTCAGCGCCATGACAGTCACCGTCCCACCAGGATTTCTGTAGAAAATGACAAGCCGATTCTGAAATTCATATGGAAATGAAAAGAACCTACAACATCCAAAGCCATCTTTCAAAACAACAAAGTTGGAGGACCTCCACCAGCTCACATTATGACTTAAAGAGAAAACCACAGTGATCAAGATGGTGGTAGGAGCATCGGGACTGACAAAAACATCGATGCAATGAAACGGAGAGCCCGGAAACAGACCCATTTAGCTGGTCAGCTGATTTCTGACAAATATGTCCAAGCCACACAATAGGAAAAAAAAAGTCTCTTTCACAAATGATGCTCAAACAACTGGACAGCCATGTGGAGAAAAGGAACCACGATCCCGGCCTCACACCACACACAAGAAATAATTCTGGATGGGCCACAGACCCAAACATAGCATGAAACTACCATGCTTCTGAAAAGAGCGAGAATCTTTGTAACTTAGGGATAGGCAATGGTTTTTTTTTGTTTTTTTAAGTTTGTTTTTGAGTGAAAGAGAGCATGCGCACACGGGCACACAAGCGGGGGAGGGGCAGAGAGAGAGAGAAGGAGATACAGAATCTGAAGCAGGCTCCAGGCTCTGAGCCTTCAATGCAGAGTCCGAAGCAGGGCTTGAACACACGAACCTCAAGATCATGACCTGAGCCGAAGCTGGACACATAACCGGCTGAGCCACCCAGGTGCCCCTAACTTGTGAAGGTTTTTCTTTTACGGTTATTTTTCTGTATCTTAATAAACACTGCCTGTCCCAGGGCGCCTGGTTGGCTCAGTCACTTAAGAGTCCAACTCCGGCTCATGATCTCACAGTTTGTGAGTTCAAGCCCCACACCAGGATCACTGCTGTCAGTGCTGAGACTGCTTCGAACCCTCTGTCCCCCTCTTTCTGCCCCTCCCCCACTCGTTTTCTCTTCTCTCAAAATAAATAAACATTAAAAAAAAGAGAAAACTGGGGCACCTGGTTGGCTCAGTTGGTTGGGCATCCAACTTTGGCTCAGGTCAAGATCTCACAGCTTGTGGGTTTGAGCCCCACGTCGGGCTCTGTGCTGACAGTTCAGAGTCTTGAGTCTGCTTAGGAGTCTGTGTCCCCCTCTTTCTGCCCCTCCCCCCACTCACACACTGTCTCGCTCTCTCTCTTACTCTCAAATATAAATAAATATGGGGGAAAAAAAAACACTTGACAAATTATACTTTACCAAAGTCAAAAGCTTCCACTCAAATGGCTGAACTCATGGATGAAAGGCCCTCAAAAACTCAAACCGATAAGCAACAGATAAAAATGGAATTGAAGTATAAATGAGCAAGGACTTTGATGTTACCATGGTGAATAATCAGACTTGAACTAAATACCACGGAAGATGGCTTGTGAGGAGTCGTAATCTTATTTACTTTGCATGAAAAGGTCAGAGTCATTAGAAATAGCAACCAGGCCCAATTACTCAGAACAAAGGCCTTTGAAATATGTTTATTATGCAATTATCTCATGAGAGGTGCATGTACAAGGAAAACATAGGAGCCCGGAACACAGAAGACAAGGACGATATTTCCCAGAGCTTGCTCACCACGTGCTGGCGCCATATAACCATCGTGTTCGTCTTCACAGCAGCCCAGGAGACAGGTGCTGGCATCTTCCCCATCCTACAGAGGTGTGGGCCTTCGGAAACCCTTCCTATGTCACCAGGAGTAGGTGGCAGAATCAGACCTCATCCAAAGTCCACGTGCTCCCTGGCCTTGCTTCCACCAGGGCCACCGTCAAGGCCAGGAGGAGCACAGGAAGCAGGGGGCTTACCCGCCCTGGTGGGTTGTGAACATGAACCAGCAAACTGACGACACATAACAAGAATCTGGAACATCTTCAGGGCCTTTTACCTGGCAATCCCACAACTGTACGGTCCAAAAACCAGGTAAGGTTTTTGCACAGAGTTCAGGCAGTTCAGTTCCAGGAAGAAGCCTGGCGTCTCTCCCAGGCGGCCGTGGCCAGGCCTGGTGCTAAGACTTTCACACGCTGTGCCCTACTCAGCCCTCCAACTCATGTGGGTTCTGCGGGTAACTGCATGGCCCCATTTCACAGGTAAGGACTGAGGCTCTCAGAGAGCAAGTCACTTGAGCACGTGGTCAGGAGGGCAGTGGGGAAACACAAACACCTGAGCACAGACCCCATGCCCGACTGCAAGAGAGAGGATCACTCTCATAGAGTCAATGACCTCAGGTGACAGATGGCATGCTGCGGTCAAACTGAAGTTTGTAAACAATTCTAATGAGACTGGGAAGTATTTGTGGAACAGCTAAACAGCTTAAAAAAAAAAAGACCCAAATTAGATAGAGTTAGATTGTAATTACATAAAAAACAATTTGGAGAACATGAAGGGATAACACAGGACAAGCACAGGGGCTGACCCCGCGTGGGGCTCCGATGAATTCGTGTTTGATGATCAGAAGGTGACATTTCAATGCTCAGGTGAAAAAGTACAAAAGACAAAAAAAAAAAAAAAAAAGCAAAACAAAAGCATCTTGCATCCCGTTCAGGAATGTAGCGCGAGAACCTCTCCACACGACAGAGCGCCAGGAGCGAGGCCTGGTCGGGAGGGATGACGGACACCCACAGCATCTCAGGGGTGGGGCCTGCCCATCCTGCCTCCCTCCTCTCTTCCCCATCTCTGCTCCTCCTCGCAGCCCCGATTTCCAGAAACCTCAGGCTGGGGGCTGGACAGGCAGAGGGTGGGCAGGGAAGACGGCAGCTGGGCCTGGCTGTCATCTAGTGACGGAGGCCAGAGGAGGCAAGTCTGCGTGGGCCCAGGAGCCTGCCCTGCTCACAGAACCCAGGAGAGGGGCTGCGGTTTGTGGAGCACGCACAGGTCCCCCGGGGCATGCCATGAGGAGCAGGCTGAGGGCATCGCGGCCTGACTCGCGTCTGAACTTGGCATTCAGAGGTGCACACGGCGGGCAGAAACCCCAGGCCTGGAGCTGGGTGGGAGAAGCGGAAGGGCTGGTGAGCAAGACTCGGTGTATGAGCCAGAGACCCACGGGGCACCTGCAGCGTATGAGCCAGAGACCCACGGGGCACCTGGGGTCAGCACTTCTCAGACAGCCGAGCCTCCCGGCATCCCTCACAGGCTCTTGTGGTGCCACAGAGAACGAAGGAGAGCAGGGTGCCAGGCCGGCCCCTGGGGGCGTGAGGACTCCCCCGTCCCCGGGGAAAACTGCACTTGCTGCCATGATCCCCTGCTAGCCCTCTTGGCCGCCAGGAACTCTCAGTCCCCTGGGAAGTGCCCTCTGGGCCCGGAATTTTATTTTTCATATGTTTATTTAATATTTTTGAGAGAGAGAGAGAGAGAGAGAGAGAGAGAGAGAGACAGCACAAGCAGGGGAGGGGCAGAGAGAGAGGAAGACACAGAATCCGAAGCAGGCTCCAGGCTCCAAGCTGTCAGCACAGAGCCTGATGCGGGGCTCGAACCCACGAACTGTGAGATCATAACCTGAGCCAAAGCCGACGCTCAACTGACGGAGCTACCCAAGCGCCCCAGGGCCCAGATTTTTAAACGACCGTCAGCCATTAGACCACAGGGCAGCCAGAGTCCGGCGCTCAGCCCTTCGCCTCAGTGCTCAGAGCTATCAGGACACATGGCGATGTCCCCGCCGCGGCCTGTCCTCTCTCCCTGGAGCCTGGAGCCATCCTCTGGATCCAAAAGACTGAATGAGAAAGTGAAGACATCGCTGGCTGACACAGAAATCCACAGGAGAACCCCATCCCCACACAGCTGAGGGGAGACAGAGACAAGCAGCAGACAGCAGAGCACCTAAGATGGACAAAGTGACCACAGGGCCAGACGGCAAGCTCTCCCACCACAGCAACTCCAGGCTGGCTCACTGGGGACCTTGAGGTCCCGCCGCTCTGCCCGGGGACGGTCTGCCTGGGGACAGGGCGCGGCCCTCTGCTCTGCACGGGGGACGGTCTGCCCATCCTCTCGGATGGGCCGGGCGGGGGAAAGAGAGATGCCTCTGACTACATAAAAGTTAAAAACACATAAACATTAAAAAAACTCCTGGAGAAAAACGCACTATAAATCAAACCAAAAGACAAAATAATGAATAAGAAATGACTTGCAACTCACACCCTGAAGGATTCATTTCCCAAGACGATAAGCTGCTACGAGTCAATTAGAAACATCAAGCAGAAAAAGGAGCAAGGATGTTTCCTGACGTTCAGAGAAGGAGCCGCGGGGAGCCCTGGCTCATGCCCGTCACCTCAGCCTCGGCTGAGGTCGCGGCAAGGGAAACGCAAAAGGACCCCAGAGCCAGGAGACCAGCAAGGCCGTGCTCCTGCCTCACACGCACTCGTTCCTAGTTCCCATCCACAAAGGACTGGTGTCACTGCTTTTACAAGCGAAGTTATACCGTCCCACTTCCCAATCGGCGAGCCCACACACAGAAGGCGGCGGCCAAGAACTTTTCCCGACCCCAGCATATGTCCTTCCAGAAACACACCGCACGGTCCCTTTACGGTCTCGACAACTGAGGAGTGTCTACTCTCGGGAAACACGCGGACGTCTTCCGCGGAAACGTGAACTACAGCAACACGTGCGTGTTGTGCACGCGACGTACGTGCAAGCGTCGGTGACACTGTTGTGAAAGAATAGAGCATTTCCATCACGTGCCACATGTTTGAGGAAACAGGGACCTCCTCCGCCTTCAAGGGATTCCAGTGAGCGTGTGCGTGCACTCTTTACACGAAGACGCGCGTACGTGTGCGCTTACGTTCGATCTCCCGGCACTTCTCTGGCTGACAGGGAAGCGACCGGACTCAGAACCCGACCGAGAAATGCAGGCCCCACCAATAACCATCAGTTCAGGGAGCAACCGACACTTTAAAAATTCAAGTTTTCCTTAGGATGTTTTGAAATGGCAGTGTGACTTAGGTCCTCAGAACACAGAAACTCAAAGGCAGTATGAAATTACTTGTGCAAATAAAAGGAAGTCCAAAGAAACTCACGAGTGAAGCTCGGAGACAGGCCTCCCCTCTGTGTGGCCACGACGTGGTAACGTCAGCCACGAGGCCCGTCTGCCGGGAGAACACAGAGGCTCCAGAAAAGCCGTCTGGTCTCCCCACACACGCACACGCGAGAAGAATCTCCAACAGCACCTGGACTCTCTGGCCAAAGGGGCAAAGGGGAGCCGCTCAGAGAAAACTCCTTCTCTTCGCTCCGCCTGTTCTCAGGGGTGGCGGGTAACGAAAGCCCGTGGCCGTGCACCCGCACACACGGTGCCCTTTCCGACGGACGGGGCAGGGGAGACGACCCTCTCACAGGGGGCACGCCGGCGACGTCAACCCGCGAACGGAGGGGTTCAGGCTCACCTCCTGCCTCCCGCCAGACATCCTGTGGTGGTCCGTCTGGTTGCACTTGGTGGAGAACTCGTCCTTCTTCACAATCTTGAGGGTTCACGACAAAGCAGAGGGGAACGGGTCAGTCACGGCACGCCGGGCAGGCAGCCGGGGCAGCGCGATCAGCCTCTCCGGCACGGACACCCCGCGCACGCAGACGGAAGCCCAAGGGCCGCCGAATCGTGGCCGGTCCCAAGAAGGGAGCTCAGGGCTGCCTGGACGCGCACCTCCTCCCCAGAGGACAGTGCATCTGGGAGGCTTTTCCAAGGCGACACGTCACAGCACAGCTAAGGGGCTGCTGTTTCACACGGGCTCACTGGGGTGGCGGTTCGCCAAACCATTATCAGAGAGCGGAGTGTTTTATTCCAAGCGGATACTCTTTCAAAGAGGAAACCTGGGAGCGGTGAGGAATCATGGCAAAAAGGACGGTTCCGACCGAACACAGAATCCCCGGCAGGTCCCAGCGAGTGAGTCTCTGAGGGGCTACATCACAGCACCATCACGTCGGGAACGCACCCCAGGGGCGGGGCCGAGCCCCCCCTTCCTCCCCTGCCTGCTGCTCTGTGTGCACACGGGCCTGCAGCTGGGAACCCCACGGCCAGCTCAGCCAACACCGCACCCCCGCTGCCACTGGGACCGGGGGCGACAGAGGAGCCCGGCCCCTCGCCTGCACTCGGCTACCGTATGTAAAGGAGCCCCGGGCGCTCACCTGGATGTGGCCATTGTGGGGCCCTCTGTGGCCATACATGCACTCCACCGTGGCAGACTTTCTCTCCATCAGGTGGACCCTGAACAAGGGCTTGAATCGCATGGGGTCGTCCACATGAGGGTCGTGGGGAGGCAGGTACATCCAGCCAATGATGAACAAGCCGTCCACCTGCGGCGAGGAGGAAGGGCACAAGTCCACGTGAGATTTAGGCTGAGGGGCTGAGGCAGAAGGTCTCCACCCCACACTGCCCTCGAGGACCACCCTCGCCCCCACACCGCAGCCCCGCCCAGAATCTTGGGGCCCGGGAACATACGGTCCAGCGCACCAGGATCCAGCCCATCAGGATAAGCATGGCCCACCTACCAAGTGCTTGTTGTTTAAAAAGTAGTTACTTTTCATAAACATGGTGACTGAAATCTAAACGAGTAGAACTTAAGTGTTCTCACTCAGAAAAGAACGGATAGAAATGGGAAGTGGAGGACGTACTCGTCACTAGATGGCAGGAATCCTTGCACAAAGAACACAAATATCACCAACATGTATTCCTCACGTAGCCCACAACTTTGTCAATTATACCTCAACGAGGCTGAAAATAAACACATACCTGCACCATTATCTACAATAGCCAAGATATGGAAACAGCCTAACTGTCCGTCAACAGATGAATGGATAAAGACGTAGTGGGTTCACAGTGGAATACTACTCAGCCGTAAAAAAGAATGAAATCTTGGGGCGCCCAGGTGGCTCAGTCGGTTAGGCGTCCGACTCTTGGTGTCGGCTCAGGTCACGATCTCACGGTTCATGGGTTCGAGCTCCCCATCAGGCTCTGCACTGACAGCACAGGACCTGCTTGGAATTCTCTCTCTCCCTCTCTCTGCTCCTCCCCCGTTCACGCACACGCACTCTTTCTCAAAATAAACTTTAAAAAGCTAAAAATAAAAAAATAAAATGCCTGAAAATCAGAAACAAACTGAGAAGACAGATGCCGTGGGCGTGCAACATGCATGATAACTGTGGGTGTGACGCTGCCGTGGCTCTTTGGTGCACGCAAAGTGGTGGCAGACAGACAGGGACTGGACTGGGGGCGGGGGAGGGGTGTCCCGGGCAAGGAGCTTGGGTGCACTCCCATCATTCCTGTGGCAAACCGGTCTGACAAGGGCAGGCCAACACTGTTTTGTCATGGCTCCATTCTCCCCCTAATTATCCCCTCCTTTCAGAAGCTGCAATTTCTTTTTTACTCTATTACTCACTGCCAGGAAGAAAAACAATTATCACCCTCCCCGCCTAAAGAAAGGAAAGCAGTCTGCCCACGCTGGGGAGCAGACTGGCTTGTCCTGGAAGGAACGTTCTAAATGCAAGGCTTTCCCCAGTGATGTTGAACATAAATATAAAGCATGTTTCTTAATGGATGTTTCCACTGCATCGTAAAGAATATGAAGCAATATTTATCCCTGTCCAACCCCCACCCGATGAGCAAACCACAGAGTGACAGAGCTCTTGGAGCCCCCAGGTGACTCAGCTGAGCCAGGCTCTGAAGAGCCCACGCCGAGGCTACGCAGGGCCCCAATGTGCCGTCTGTTACTACCACGCGCTTGTGGCCGGGCCCGTGGACTCACCAAGAGCGTGTGCAAGCAGAGGGGCAAGCAAGATCAGAACACGGGCGCTCCCCAAAGGGCACCAGACTCCATTCACACTGGAGCACCAGCGGCAGTGACACGGGGGTCAGGCACCTGCACACCCCCAGCCCTGGGGCTTCTGCTAAGAGCACATGGCAAGCCCGAGGAGGGAGGACAGCCACGCTGGAGACCCAGCAAAGCGCCGCATCCCACGATACAGATGCCTGTAAAGCACTAGAACTGAGCGGCTACTATTCAAGACAGGACAGGCAAGCGACGGAGCAGCACGTAAAAATGAAGCTACAAGACTTTCCTCCTGGGGAGCCTGGGTGGCTCAGTCGGCTGAGCGTCCGACTTCGGCTCAGGTCATGATCTCACGGTTTGTGAGTTCGAGCCCCGCGTCGGGCTCTGTGCTGACAGCTGGGAGCCTGGAGCCTGCTTCGGATTCTGTATCTCCCTCTCTCTCTGCTCCTAACCCACTCGCATTCTGTCTGTCTGGCTCTCTCTCTCACAAATAAATAAACACTAAAAAATTTTTTTTAATAAATAAGTAAATAAACATTTAAAAAAAAAAAATAAAAAGACTTTCCTCCTGCTTAGGACCAGGGTGCTTACAACAAACAGCCCCTCCTGCAGACACCAGCTGGGAAGTCTGCACACACAGCAGTTCGAATGCTGCCTGAAGACACCAGGGGCCCCAAGACAAGGACCAAGGGCCTGAAAAGAAGGGACAGGTGAGCCGAAGGGGGCAGGGCCTCCCACCCCTGGATCCCAGGCCCCTGACTACTCCTGGCAGAGGGCGGTGGGGTGGTGGAGCCCCCAAGGCTGCCACGGAAGCCACGGCTCTAGGGCAGGATCCCAAAGTGTGCATAGCTCTGCCCTTGAGGCACCTTCCGGATCCTAACCCGTGAGGCCGGGAGATGGAGAGGTCAAGCAGAAGGTGGCTGCTGAGAGGCCAACCAGCCAGGAGAGGCTTCAGCGGTACCTGTGCCCTGCTGGGAATACAGGCCCTGGAGAGGAGGTACCTAGGCTCTCTCAGGTGACAACCTGGTCAGAGCCAAGTGCCCTGCTGGCTATGAACCCAGGCCAGAGGCCAGGGACCCTCCTGGGGAGAGCAGCAGCCACGGCCACGGGTGCGGGCAACGCCAGGCCATGCCTGAAAATCCAGAGGAAAAAGTCTGTAAAGTGAACTGGAGGCCACAGACTTTAAAGTAACTTTGCCTCCTCGTGTATTCTACAAGACAAGGAAGAGGGAAAAACCTCACCAGAAGCACAAGAAACAAAGCCAGACTTGCATCCTGGCCACAGTGGAGCAACGGGGGCTGCTGTGAACACAAATGCGACCACGGCCAACACGCAGCGAGGGGCTGTAACCCCTGGCCACGCTCTGGATTCCTGCCAGAGGCACCTGCCAGACCCCAGAGCCGAGAGGGGCCCAGGCAAACAGAGAAAACAGAGACCGGACTTCGAGGTGGCTGGCGTGCTGGAGCACGGGGGTCAGAGTCCCAGAAAGGAGGGAGCTGTGTGGAGAAAAGACCCCCGGGATCTGCCGAGGGGCCCGCGCTCCGGCTGAACACCGAGCCCGGGACAGGCTGGGCACACGCTGGACAACCCCCGGGTCGGACAGGTCTCGAGATGTCCCAGCTGCAAGCAGCAGAGATGGGGGCCTCCGGGAACCCCCGGGGCACGGACGGGGCTGCCCCAGCACCGGGACTTAGACACAGAGGTAAAGCACGCCTCTACGAGACCCCCCGACCGCCTGACCTGCCTGACCACGTGTGAGGGAAGAGAATCACCCAGCTCCTCAGTATTGAGCGACAGCGTCCACCTCCACAGGGAAAAGAACCGGCCTGCAGGAGACGGAAAAAGGGCGGGCAGACAGAATCAGGAAGTCCAGGCGGCTGAAACAAGAAACGCTATGGTCTGGCAGGGAGAAGCTCTCAGGAGACAGGATCAGGCTACTGGCACAACCAAGCACCTGCACGCACCCCCACTGGGCAAGCTGTCCCCTTTGGTCCTCTTCTGCCGGCCCTGGTCCCCTTTGTCCCCAGGAGCACAGGCCTCAGCTCATCATCCCTTCCTGCCTACGGTGAGCCGGGCACTCGGCAGGCAGAAGGCAGTTCTTCTGGGGCCTGGCCCCCAGGAGGGTCTGTGTGAAGGGGTGCCCATGATCACATTCAGGTTGTGTATTTTTGGCAAGGATCCAGAGAAGGGAGGCTAAGTCCATCAAGTGAAACCAGGAGGGGCCTGAGGTCAGAGTCCCACTGCCAGTTAGCTAACGGGGATCACCGCGATGGGTGCTGTTGACCACATCTCCCCCCCGTAAAGGCCTCTTCCTCCTTGTAATCGTGACCGCTAAACAGTAGCCCCCAAAGAAGTCCCCGGAACCCATGAACGTCACCACCCTATACTGCAAAACGAGGATTTTACAAACGTGAAGTTGAAGATCTTAAGAAGAGATGGCTGGGGCTCACCCGGGCCCTCAATGCAATCACTGCATTCCCGAGAGAGGGAGGCAGACTAGGTCTGACACACACAGAGGGGAGAGGCCGTGTGGGGTCGGGGGCAGAGGCTGCAGGGGTGCAGCCACAGTCAAGGGACACCTGGGCCTCGCAGCTGGGAAGAGGCAGGGAGGACCCTCCCCCAGAGCCTTCAGAGGGAGAGCGGCGACCCCACAACACCCTGGTCTCAGCCTGGTTAATACTGAGGACGTCAGGCTTCCAGATGAGTGACAGAATCCACTGGTGGTAGTTTGGTAATTTGGCCCCCGGAAGCTAAGACAGTGAGTGATATAGGATTTGTGGGGAGAGGCTTGCAGATTGTGGAAATACAGTTTCCCCCAAAGTGCCCACCGCTGGTTTTCCCATCCATCAAGGACCCTGGCCTGACCCCAGTGTTACTATGGTGGGTGAACCCCACTTTCCGACTCCACTGAGGCTTCTGGTCAGCACCAGGCCCGCCTGGTCCCAGGGCCACCGTGCCTCCCAGGTGACTCACCAGGACACTGCACCCCAGCCCGCCATCCTGGCCACTGAACTGCGTCTTATTCATGGGACAGGCACTCGCGAGCGTTAGTGGAACGATAAAAAGTCCGCATGACGAGTCACAGCTGGGGCACGCCTCGGGGCACAGAGACGGGGCCGCCAGGGTCAGAGGGTGACTGTTTACGGCTCCAAGGGGCCCCTGATTTAGGACAAGAAGTGAGTGCGCAACCCAAAACTAGCGTGTCCTGCTGGCGTGAACACAATGGCCGAGATGTCCGCAGGCGGGGACCAGGACGAGGGAGGGAGGACACCCTGTGGCTGCTCACCACGAAGTCCAAGGTCGCGGCGAGAACCTTTGGTCATTTACAAAATCGCAAGTCACCTAAGGGGGCTCCCTGTGACCACCGGGCGGCGCCTCGGGGAGAAGACCACTAGGGCCTCAGTCCCTCCCGCACCAGGACCCAGCGTCGCGGGCTCGGACTCACCACCACGTTCAGCAGTCCTCCGTAGGGCCCGATGTCTGGCTGCCACAGCCCCAGGATGTGTCTGTAGCGGTGGAGCACTGCGGGAAGAGAGAGAGCGGTCACGCCAGAGCCGGCCAGGCTGCGCTTCCCAGTCACCCGGGAGGAAGCGCCTGACGCTGGTAACTAACAGAGCCTCGTGCGCAAATGTGGACCCAAGCAGATCTTCGCAAAGGTCTCTAGAGAAGTCTAAGAATGAAATGTCTTTCGAACACTTAACAAAACAGACAACCGGACCATTCCAAAACCTAGCCTCTAAGTGATCAGTGCCGGTGACTGCTGCCTTGAAAGACACAGAGGGAGCACCCCTGTAAAGTGGGGAGCCTCCCATCAGCGGGGAGTCAAAGACTGGGACACCTCCCTCCTGGGGACACGGCAGACGGGACACTGGCATCTGTACGCGAGACGTGTCCATAAAGCAGTTAGGCTAAAATTCCCACCAGAGTCAACTGCACGCTGTCTGGGCAACAGGTGCCCACGTGTGACCCACGACAACACATATACAGCAGGTGCATCTGAGAGGGTGTTTCCAGACAAGGTTAGCATTTAAATCCGCACAGCGAGTAAAACCAACCGCCCTCCCCAACTGGGTGGGCCTCATCCAATCAGTGGACAGCCTGGAAAGAAAGGCTTTTCCACAAGGAGGGGACACCTGCCTGACCCCGTGACCTGGGACATCAGTCTTTGTAACTTGGGACCTGAAAGGAAACATGGGCTCCTCCAAGGTCTCGAGCCTGCCAGACTTCAGACTTCAGCTGCACCCTCAGCTCCTCTGGGAGCTGGTCCCAGGGCCACCACGCCTCCCAGGTGACTCACTGGTGGCAGACCTTGGGACTTCTCAACCTACATTCACTGTGGGATCCAATTCCTTACAACAAATTTCTTCACATAAAGGAATGGCTCTGTTTGTCTGGAGAACCCAGGCTGATGCACAGCGGGAGGCAGGGATGGGCTGGACGGCACGATCACACCATTCTGCGGGAAGCAAGACCCAGCCAGCAGAGCCAGCGGGACCTGGAGACGGGCTGGCAGCTCTCAGGTCTCCACTGTGTCTGGAGTGCAGGGAGGAGGAAAGTGAGGCCAGAAGCAGCCCAGGCCTTTGAAGTATGCAGACAGCTGGCGGGCAGCTACCCGCTGTCACCCGAGGTTCCAGCCTGTGAACACAGGTTTCCAAATGAGCCTTTACTGTCTCCCAGACACCTGCCATTCATCCCGTGTGCAGTCTTCTGAGTCGGTTTACAAGACGCACAGTAAAGTCGGTCTGGCTAATTTATGGTCACACCCGGATAGGTTTTGTGTTTAACACACAAGCAATAATCAGCAGGACCAGGAACCATCAACAAATGAGCTGCAGACTGACGTATACACTCAAGGGTTCAGGGGTGAAATATGACAGCATCTGCCACTTACTCTGAAATGCATCAATCGAGCAGGATGATAGAGAGATGGGTGGATGGAAAGCTGTGAGATAATAAAGCATCACAGACGGTTGTAGAATCAGGTGGTGGCAAGCGGGTGTTTGCTCTATGATCCTTTTTGTAGACTTTTTAATTTTCATGATAAAACACGGGAGAATAAAGTCAATGGGCCCACTCAGCGTGACCCTCTCCTCTCGTATCCCCCTCCCCTAGTCCCCAACTTGACTGCAAGCAACAGTCTGTTCTTTCCAAATCAGTCTATGACCACACAGCTCCTGACCACTCAAAGACCACACAAGACTCTTAGCAACTTTGAAAGGAGACCTCCCTCTTTTCCTTTAAAAGCCGCAGCTCTGGGGGCACCTGGGGGGCTCGGTCGGTTGAGTGTCGGATTCTTGTTACGGCTCAGGTCATGATCAGGGTGGTGAGATCGAGCTGTACATCAGGCTCCATACTGAGCACGGGGCCTGTTTGAGGTTCTCTCTCTCCCTCCCTCTGCCCCTTCCACCCACCCACACACACACACACACACACACACACACTCTCTCTCTCTCTCTCTCTCTCTCTCTCTCTCTCTCTCTCTCTCAAAAAAATAAATAATAAAAAATGACAGCTACAGCCCTCTGAAATTAAAACACTGCCTCCCAGCTGTCTGCCTGGAGTGGCAGAACCCTCGTATAAGCTCTGCACGTGTGAGAAAAATCATTGTTCTCCTTGTGGCTGCTGCTGACACAACACTGGCTCATGGGCCTGGGATGGCCCCCAAGATGGTCCAAGAGAGACAAGAGACCAACACCCTCAGCCCAACTGAGGTTAGCTAACTGAGGTTAGCGAGCACCCTAACTTCTAAGCAGGCAAGCCATTTCACAACGTAAAGGTAAAGTCTGTGTTTTATGTTATGCACTTAAAACAGTGGGGTCATCAGAACGGAGTCTAGCAGAGGTGACCTGAAAGCCTCAATGAGCCCAGGGTGCCCCCAGGAGGGGAGCCACGTTCGGAGTTAGCCTCTAACTAACGCCCAGGGCCGCCGTACCAGGAGCGGGCACTGGCTCGCCCACTTCCCCGCACGTTCCCACGCGGCCCTCACCCTGACCCTGTGTGGGCAGAAGGAGGGTCTGGGCCGAGACGTCCTGGCCCAGGGCACTGAGCAGACCTCGGGGCTTCTCACCCGGAAGACCCCCAGCTCACAGAGCCCTCCCCAAGCGTTTCCAAACAGCCGGTGGCCACTGGTCAGGAGAGGTGGGCGGGATCAGGTTACAGACACTGGTGTGGCCCCAGCAGCGGGCGTGAGACCCGAGAGTCCAGCGGACTGTTCTAGACGCTTCAGGTGCTTTACTGTCACGAGCACCAGGCCACGGCCTCAGTTCGAGGGTAGAGAGCCTCGACACGAGAGAACTACGCTATTCGGGATGACGGAGGAAACGCCGCTGCTCCGGCCCCACGAGGCAGGACTCAGGCCTGTCAGAACGTTGGTATTCAGCCAAATGAGGCAGCTCAGAGGCTGTTCCAACCGCTGGTCCCCGAGGTCAGTGCAGCTGTGTTCAGAAAAACATTCCCGGCTCTGAGACACCCCACCCTCCGAAATGGAAATGAGTGAGATAATCCGAGGTGAAGGGACCTCTCGGCTAAGCACTAACGGGAAAATGCCCCGTACTAGTCCGTGCCTGCTAACTCTCATCCGCCAACAGAAAGGCCACTTAACAGGCCCAGCGGGAAACTCTTGGCACACGAGGCCCAAAAGATCCGGCTCTCCTCGGCACAGCGTGAGCTGGGAACTGGCTGTCCCGGGCGCAGCCGCGATGGCCCTCCACCAGCAAGGCCATAAAGCTGCTCTGGAACCATCACGTCTGCTGCTGCAGAACAGGGGTTTCAGGCAGTGGGCGGTCCTCAGACTCAGACTTGTCCGAAAGATTAGCATAAATGCAACTGATGTAACTGCTGCCACTTGCTGGTAGCTTCTGGTTATTAAAACAAAATCAGAGGAGGGGACACGTCCAAACTCATTCCCCAAGGCCAGCATGACCCTGATACCAAATCTAGACGAGGAGGCCACGAGAAAACTACAGGCCGACATCCCTGACGAACCAAGATGCAAAAACCCTCAACAAAATACTAGCAAATCACATTCAGCAACACATTAAAAGGACCATTAACCACAATCAAGTGGGATTTATTTCAGGGATGCAGAGATGGTTCAACATCCACAAATCAATGTGGTAACAATCACGTTAACTAAATGAAATCATATGTCATCTCAATAAATGCAGAAAGAGCATCTGTTAAAATTCAACATGTACCGATGATTAAAAAGAAAAAAAACCTCTCAACGAGATGGGTATAAAGTGAACACAGCTCGACATGATAAAGGCCACATACAAGAACCCCCCCAGCTAGCATCATCCTCAGTGGGGAACAGCTGAGAGCTTTTCCTCTAAGATCAGGAACAAGGCAGGGACGCTCACTCTCGCCGCCCGTATTCGACACAGTCCTGGAAGTCCCGGCGCAGCAGTCGGGCAAGAAGAAAGAACAGGCGTCCAAATTGAAAAAGAAGAAGCAGAACTGTCACTGTCTGCAGATGACATGGCAGAGCATACAGAAATCCCCAAAGGCTGCGTCAAAAACGCGTCAGAATGAAGGAGCCGAGCGAAGCTGCAGGATACACACTCCGCATGCAGAACGAGACGAGGCTCTCAGGATCCGGCCGGGCGACGGGCAGGCTGCCTCCCTCCCTCAGACCCACTTCCCGCCGGGGCCTCCCTGCCCTTTCTAGGAGCGCCTTCCGCCTTTATACTGCCAGGGTCTCCCCCTCCTCGGGAACCCCACGTGTTCTTGGCTCCACCAGGCAGAGGGGACTCTGGAGGAACCTTCCCATCAGGTGCACCTGTGCGGCCAAACACCGTGTCGTCTACGTCGAGGGTTAAAAGCGACTCGTGCACCTCGTCCCGGAGGAGTGCGTGACACTCCGCCAGAGCCCCTGTACCTACCAGAGCCGTGGAGCATCGCTGGGACTCCAGACGGACGCCTCACAACCCTGAGTCCTCTGGTCACTGGTCACCATCAATTCACACATAGGGACATGCGTCAGCTACGTCGTTAACGATGCATCCCCCACGATGCCGCCAACGCCTCACGGACACAGACCACCAAGAGTCTCAGGCGATGACAATAACATGCGGCCTGACAGACAAACAAGCACAACCGACACGGCCCAAGCCGCTCGTGGGGGCCACAGAGGCCCTCGACGCCCAGCACCATGAGGTGGGCGGACACGCGCCTCCCCAGGACAGCGTCTTACGCGGAGGCTGCTGACGGTTTCCGGCCCGGCAGAACCTGGCCCAGAGGACTTCAAGAGACCAGGGAACACCGGGTGCCAAGAGCTCCAGGAACAGGGCAAACTGGTGAGAGAGAAAGAAACAGTGCCGGGTCCCAAGGTCCTCACAAGCCAGTCGCCACGCAGACATTTCCAGAGGATCTGGCCGACGTCAAAAATGTTGCATCCTGAGTTGCCCTCTACAAGAACGCACCAGGAGCCCTGGAATACTGACGGCCTGGGCATACAGGCCTCAATTCGGGTTGAAACTGGTTTCCTTTCTTCACGCACGTGAACTTCTTTCCTGATGTTCTAACAGACCGTGGAGACAACAGAGTGCTCGCAGCGTAAGTATGTCCCCAGAAAAATGCAACCAATACTCACAAGTTGTTGTTGTCTTTGTATTTTCTGGGTCGTCCAAGGTTTCTATAATGCCCACTGTATTTTTAAACAATACGCAAACCTTAGAGAGGACAGCAGTGGGCGGTGTCTGATTAGAACAGGCCTGTTACAAACCTGTCAGCTACGAGCTTGGGGGGGTGGGGGGGAGGGGGAGGGGAGAGCACAGCTTGTGGGTGAAAAGCCTAGACAGACTGTGACACATCCCGACAGCCACAGAACACTCCTGCCCACCACGGGGGACAAAAGGACACACTCTAGGTACTGCCCACAGTGGGTCAGAATTCCATCCTACCCCTACAGTATAAGCCCCAGATGGACTGTGATTCCGGAAGGATCCATGACAGACGTATGACGTGATGAAGCTCTATGGTCCTGCGCACAGGCGGTTCCCATCAGCACAGCTCAACGTTCTACCTTTGCTCACTGACCGCTAAGCGGGAGGGTGGGTCACTCCACAGCACACTGTTCTAGAGGAAACTTCCAAGAGGGCAAGAGGGTTCAGAGAACACAATTCACGCCTTTGGACTTCAGACTTGACTCACCGGACCCCCCAGGTGGCCCACCCGGCTCCTCGTGCCTGCTCACACGCACTCCTGACAAGCCCCCTTGTCACAGGAGCTGAGCACGAGCTCACACGTACCGAGGCACACTAACTAGACCCAGGATGGTCCCTAAGCGCCACAGGACCAGCGGGCACGTGTCAGCTGCGCGTCCAGTCTGACGGGATGAGGAGCAGTCCCAGAAGCAACACTTCTCCCTCTGCTCCCATAGGGTCTGTTAGACACGAGACTCCAGAAGGGGCCTGATCCAGGCACGAGACACAGACACACGGAGGCTCAGAAGGGTGGGCGTAACAGGAGGGAGCGGTGCCCTGTGCTTCTAGGAACGTGAAAACACCTTTTAGCGCAAGCAGGTACGTTTAATGTCTCCTCGACAACAGACACTCACCCTGCATCTCAGCTCAACCTTACGAAGACCTGAGGTGGCATTAATCACCTGGAATAGGGCTTATGGAAATTTCCAGACTCGAGTGATGCCAATCAAGAGAGGAATCAGATTCTAATTAACCAACCGTTTCTACACACTTCTGTCCAGCATGGGTACATCGTAGGACTTTTTTTTAATTCACGCAAGCTATTACAACGTGACTAATGAAGTCTCAGAGCAAACCATTTACGTTTAATTTTGGAACAGAAGTGTTTCAAGGCTTCTACCCTGTCCTCTCTCTTCAGCCTCAATAAACAACAAATATGAAAACGTGCATCAGCAGAGTGGTCTTGCTGCTACAACCCAAAAACCCCAAAGCTGCTGCAGAATCCCAGCCCGTGTGTGCAGCCGACACGGGCCACGGCTCAGGTGTGGCCTCGGCTGTGGTCAAGCCACGGAGAACAGCAAGAAAACAGCAAAAGCCAAGGAGGGCAGCTCGCTCTTAAGACCCAAGCAGTCCTCGTGCCCAGAGTTAGAGGTCCCTCTCCATGCAGCTTTTCGGCCGTGCTTGCCCGCAAAAGCCAGAGCCAGCAGGAGGTACGTACGGCAGGTGTAAACATCTCTGTACTCCATGTGCTCGTAATCGGGAAGAATTTTCATGAAACGTCCCGACTTGACGCGAGGGTTTATACCTGAACAGACACAGCAGGGAAAGGGTGAAGAGGGTTCTGCTCCCACGAGGGTATGAGCACTTTTCATGACGACACCCTCTCCCGCACTGGCCATGGACATTTCCTGTTACATACTCGGCCCCCAGAACCTCAGGAGGCCAGCATCTGCCAGGGGTGACCAATCTTCCTTCAACCAAAGGAGTCACACCAGAAACTCCTGATGGTGGGCAAGCTCAGGACCCTCCTCTCTCGACCACCACAGATCAAGGGAGCACGGAGGTGGGAGAGCCAGGGCCGGGGCTGGGGGACCTTGGGGAGACCGTTTAGGGAACCCCCGTGCTCAAGTCAGATCTCTCCCTTGCCTGGTGCACACCTGGTGTTTCCCTTGACCTTTGCCGCGTCTGTTTTGCTTCTGATTAAGGGCAATGTCTGGCAGCCTCCTAACTCAGACCTCTTCACTTCTGAATCAAGGCTGCAGACTCTACCACCTACACCAGGAACCAGCATCGATTTTCTTCCAGCACCCATTCCAGAAGCTCAGCGGTTCCCTCCTGGGTAAGGCTCTCAGAGCAAGTTCACAAAGACAGTTCCCGCGCCACGTATATGAAGACCGAAGCTGGCTTTGACAGGAGCAGATTCAACACTTCGGGACCCTGAATAAGGGACTATGAATCATTCCCCGGATTTTGCAACCATTTACGGGGTCAAGACTCAGCAGTGAAAAGAAATCTCCCGATGTCCACGTGTGCCTGTCCACACCCCCAGCACTCCAGACGTGCACAGGAGCATGTTCACCTTACCCTGTCCCCTCTCAGTCGCCCACCCCTGGCTTACCCCAGCCGTACCACCCACTGCTCAGTCACTGCCCACCTGTGCTCCACAGGACAGCAGGGCCGAGTCGAGCTCTAAGGAGGCCTTAATTCCCACATCTGCAGCCACCCCCGGTGGGCAGAGGAACCTGCCTTCCTCCAGATGCTATTTTGAATGCCTACACTCCCGAGGCCAAGTTTGAGTGCTTACTTGAAAGAAACTTCTCCCTTCAAGCTGCTTTCAGATGACACTGTCTAACGACCTAACAAACTCAAGCGGTCAGATGATAAAAACTTGACGTAGTGGACACTCCTAGAAACCAGCTGATGGTCCAGAAAAGCCAGGACATCTCTGTCCTCTGTGCACGCACATGGAGACCGTCGTGGGGCATGTGCCTCTGCTTCAACAACAATCTGATATCCACGCTCTGGCTAGATTTAAGACACGAGCTCTGGGAAACCACGGAGGAACCAGAGTGAAGCCAGGGCCGCGTGCACACCCACAGAACGGAGCGGGGGCAGGGAGAGGGGCAGAACTGGCTTTCTGCCTCTGGAGTCTGGGCTTTGCAGGATGCAAGGCAGCATTGTTCCGGCTGCTGAGAGGAGAGGACAGGAAGGAATCCGGCATCCAGGACGCTTGACCACTTGGGTCCCCCAGACCCGCGTCCCCTGGAGAGATGGCGGAACGGGGGGCAGAGGCATGAGCAGAAAGCAGAGTCTGAGCGCACACGGGGAAGCCCAGGGAAGGGGGAGCTGGCAGGTCCCAAGCAGCCGGCCTCGCATGGGGTCTAGGGGCAAAGACGGGGAGCAGGGGGCAGCTGCCGACCTGGGGGCAGCAGCAGAGGGTGAAGGGGAAGCCCAAGGCCCTGAGGAAGGCGGTGGGGGGGGGGGGGGGGGAAGCGGGGTGGGGGGCGCGGCAGGACAGAGGCCCCCAGAGGTGCGCGGCAGGTGGGAGGGCACCGCTGAGCCCCACAAGCTGCGTGTGTCGTGAGCACGCTGGCTCCTCAGAGGAAGGTCCGTGAAGAACCCCAGCCTCCGACAGGAGGGCTCCCCGGTGTGAGCAAGCCCGCATCAGAACACGCGCCACGTGTGGGGACAGAGCCTCTGATGGGCGAGGCACCGGCCGGACGACGAAATCAGCCTGCAGGGACAGAGCCCCACCAGGGTCTCCCTCAGAGCCCGTCCTACGTGGCGACCCCACACTCCCCGTGAGGAGGGGCATCCCAGAGAGAGACCCCGAGTGACAGACCTGCTAACAGGAAGGACAGGGAAAGAGGCAGGAACCTGCGCGGCCCAGAGCCTGGAGGGGCTGCCAGGGCTTCGGCCGGCTCTCCGCGACCGGCCTCCTTCTCTGACCAGAGTCGAAGGTGTGCCCGCACAGATGCGGCCCCAGCTGGCAGGCAAGGCATTTAGGGAGGAGACCACCTGCCGTGCTTTCAATGGAGAACATTTCAAAAGAAGGAAAACCCAAATCTACCAAGATGGTTAGAGATGAAAACTTAAGGTCTTTTTCAGAGCAGTCAACAAGTCAACTTTAGGCCAAAGAGAACTGGGTCACCATCGTCCCTGCGCTCTCCGATCCCCAGCTCCAGGCGGTGGCCGGGCAGTGGACCTGCGGGCTGCCCTCTGCGAGTCGGTGCTGATCCGCGGCTCCCGGGCCGTGACGGTGTGAACACAGGCCTTCGCACACCAAGAGGCCCGAGGAAAGGTATTGGGGCTGGGGGGACTGTGAACACACAGATGGGGAGTGTCACTGATGACTCTGGAAAGCAAGGGAGCAGAGAACAAGAAATGGGGGGGTCCGGGGGGCTCATCATGGCGACAGGAGACTGCAAGGCAGAAGGAGCCCGAGAAGGGGGAGCCTGGGTGGGGCTGGAGGACGGTGCGCTCCAAGGCGGCCCAGGCCCACCGGCCGAGGGAGCCTGCGGGAGCGGCCACACGTCACCATGGAGCTGCTGTCCACCTGTCCCCTCAGGCTGCGGGCCCAGGATCCAGAGGAAGGGACACTTCTGGAAACACCCAGAGTTTCCAGGGCAGCCACGTTTCTCAGAGCCAACGGCCCTTGACACCTAATAAAAGACACCATTCTCCTTGACGGGCTGAAAAGTAAGGGTGAGACGCCCAGAAACAGAGAAAAGAGCCCCTTGGTTTTAGCACGACCACGCCAGCTACAACCCTGAGGAGGCGTCTGAGAAGGGCCCCATGGGCTGTGGGTCAAATTCTTCGTGTTCCTATCATGGGTGCTCACTCTGAGTCTGGCTCTGGAACAAAGGTGACAGTGGGTGGCAACAGGTTAACTTACGCTTGGCATAGACGTCTCTACAAGACACGCCCGTGATGTCCAGCTTCCGCAGGTTCTCGCAAACGCCATACTCTGCAAAAAGAAACATTTGCTGGAGATCATGGTCAAGAAATCATGAAACGACAGAAACGGATGGATGGAGGGCGGGGGTCGGAGTATGGGGAGGTGCGCTGAAACCTTGGCCCCGTCTTCCAAGTGTGTGTCTGTCCCTTGCTGGGGAGGTTTTGTGGGACTTCGGCACACAGCACCCGCACTCACCAGTGAAGCCTTTATCCTGGGTTCAGACCACACCTGACGAAAGGACAATCTGCACTGTCCACTCCGATGAGCTCCAGAAGCCTCAGGGCACAAACCCAAAATCGGACAACGCCCAGCTCGTGACGGGGTGCGGCACAAGCTCAGTGGTCGGGAAACAACACGTTCCCAGGAAATGAGATGGTCCTTGGTGTCAGGGTTCCACCAAGGCCCCCTGAACCCCTGCTGTGGCTCGCCACGCTGCTGGTTCTATTAAACAAAGCCACAGGCCTGTGATCAGAGTCCCGGGCGAGATCCTGGAAGGAAGAGCTGCACACGCGTGTCCCTTTGGCACCAGGCCACCTAGACCCCAGCCAGTGACAGGGATCCTTGGAACCCTCCTGCTTCCTTCTCCCTTTCCCCGCCCCGCCCCACCACAGCCCCACTTTTCCAAGTCACGCCCCAGCACTTCCCAGCTGAAACCTCAGGTGACCGGGTCCCAGCAGGGCTTTGAAAGGAAAGCACGGACCTGAGCCAATCACCGCGGATCCAGACCCGCCCACTGGCCAAGCTAACAATAACCACACCTGCCCGGTACCAACCGTTGCTCGGGCCAGGCGTCAGTGTGGCCGACCCTGCCGGCAGGCCCGAGACTGCTGCTGCCACTACCCCGTCCACATCAGTGCGGAGGAAACACGCGCAGAGAGGCCTGAGGCTGGCACAGCGGAGCAGAGCTCGCGCTGCGGGACCGGGAACTGCAGCCCGGACGGGGCGCCTCAGGGTGGCAAGAGTGGCCCCCCGCCCAGGCCCTCACGCATCACCACAGGACTCTCCCCGTGCTCACACTCGGTGCAAGCGTCCGGCTGGGGCTTCACGGCACGGCCGCCTCTGGGACCGTGCCCCCGGCACAGGAAGGCGCATCAAGGCTGGGCAAGGCTGGCATCTCAGCAGGCCGTCTGGAACGTGGATCGACACAGTGGGACCGGCAGTGGCAACGTGCTGCCCCCCACCCCCGGCCCCGATCCTCCAGAGGTCCGGTCTGGCCTTTTCAACAGAATGGATGATACTGGCCCAAATGCCTCTGTGAGCCGGTAGCGCTTCAACGGTACCCAAAGTAAAGCTCGAGATGCACGCAGCACGGAGAAGCTACCTGGGGGCTGGCGGCTCAGGCCTGCCCGGGACCCTGCTTCTCCCTACCTCCTCTGCTGACGAACAGACGCGACACTGAAGACTAAGACAAAAATCACAGCCTTGCTCGTTATCAAGCAAAAAAAGCACAAAGCATGCAGGGTATCCTGCTGGCTGGAGAGCGAGGACTGGAGGCTGAGGGCCTGGGAGCCCTCCGTGAGCCTGGGGCACGGACTCAGCCACACCTGCATGGAACCTGAGACAGCACGGCTCGTCCACACCCGCACAGGCCACCCGGGCGGCAGAACAAACTGAAGCAGCCAGTCTACCCCACAGTCACTGAGAAGGGCTCTGCTCCACATACGCGGCCTTCACCACTTCCTGTCCGCTCTGTGATGCCCACTGCAGCCCAGCGGCTCCTCCCGAGAGCCACCGGTCGGCGGTCACTACTGTGTCTGGCTCTCCAGACACACTGGCTTTCTCTTGTGCAAACCATGCACTTCAAAGTTGCCACCGCACAAGATTGCTGCTTCGCTTTGTTTGCTGTGTGGTTTTGAAAGGACAGCTCCTTCCCGGTTTCAGCAGGCCACCAGTGCGTGCAGTGACGGACAATGAGGAGTCTCTTACCGCCTCCTTGGCCAAGTGGTATGACTGCAGGGGGCGGGGGTGGCGATGGTCCTCCGTGAACCGCACGCTTGTATAATATGCGCACTGGCACCCTCGGTGCCAAGAGTCAGATACAGGGCACAGATGTGAGAGCGGGAAGTCAACGGCCAGGCCTCCGTGAGGCACTGATGCTGCTCCCTGGGCCCAGGTCGCCGAAGGCTGGTGACTTGACATGGCTTTTGCGTCAGAGTCCAACCCACACTCCGTCGCGACAGGAGCCAACCTCCCGAATGGCTCCAAGGGCTGCAGCCACAACGGCCACATCACCAGCTTTCTGTGCGCTGCGTGAGGGCACAGCACTGCTGGCTGGCATCGCATGGGCTATGAAGCTGCACGAGCAGTAAGTGTCCACAAAAACCCCACCAGCAATCAGAAGAAAAGCAAAATTAGGGTGCCGTGCTAATAAATACAGCAATCCTTGGCGGGGTTTTCTTAATGTTCCCTAAAGGCCCTAACAAATCCACCAAGGCAGAATAATGCCATTCTGACCTAACTGTCCCTCGGAGAAATGTTTATTTTCCACCTGATGGAAAATCTTTCTCTTGAATAGGGAATAAGAACAACGCCACATCCTCTGATTGTTCCAGAAACCTTCCAAAAGTCATGAGGGGAAACTGCCCTTAAAATAGCTTTGGGGGGGGCGCCTGGGTGGCTCAGTCGGTTGGGCATCTGACTTTGGCTCAGGTCGTGATCTCACGGTTCGAGTGGGTTCAAGCCCCACGTCGGGCTCTGTGCTGACAGCTCAGAGCCTGGAGTCTGCGGCTGATTCTGTGTCTCTTTCTGTCTCTGCCCCTCCCCCACTTGTGCTCTGTCTCTCAAAAATAAATTTAAAAAAAATAAAATAAAATAAAATACCTTTAGGGCCTGCAGACTGGCCAGCACCATGTACCCTTGCTTCTAGAAAAACTACCACGTGTGACCTCTATCCTTTGGCACAGACCCTGTCCCAGATGACTGAAAGCTAGCACAGCAAACCAGGATGCCTCCGGCTGCTTCTCAAGTACTGGATTTGGGGTGGAAGGCGGGCGATTCAAGTCTCCTGGCTGGGGCATCCGGCCGGCTCAGTTGGTGAAGCATGCGACTCTTGATCTCGGGGTCGTGAGTTCAAGCCCCACGTTGGGTATAGAGATGACTTAAACGAAAAACTTTTTTACAAAAAAGGTCTCCCTGCTTATCTATTATATAAAATAGCTGAAGAGACTCTTTTTTGGAGAGTGCCTACTCCAATGATGGCCACAAAATAAAAAATAAAAATTAAATTTAAAAAAAAAGAGGTTGGGAGGGGGAGAAAAACGGGTGAGCTGGGCTTGAGGAAATTTATAAAATGTGGAAAAGTACGGGCACACAGAATTACCGTATGACCTGCTCTCATTCTCCATCTGGGATACATCCCCAAAAGAGCTGAAGGAGGGGCCCCTGCACCCACGCTCCCAGCAGCACTACTCACAATATCCAGAAGGCAGGTAAGTGGGCCATCCACACAACGGGATATCATTCAGCCTTAGAAAGGAAGTAAACCCTGCCACCTGCTATAACATGGATAAACCTTGGGGACCTTATGCTCAGTGACACAAGCTGGTCCCCAGAAAACAAATACTGCAGGATTCCCTGGGGTAGTGAGATTCAGAGAGACAGACAGAAGAATGCTGGCTGCCGGGGCTGGGGGAGGAAATGGGGAGCTAGTGATGGGGACAGAGGCACAGCTGAGCAAGAAGGGAAAGTCCTGGAGACGGACGGGGGCGATGGCTGCACGATGATGTGAAAGTGCTCAGTGCCACAGACCTGTGCATTTACAAACAGCCCAAGTGGAAGTTTTTGTTGCATGTGTACATTCACCACAGTAAAAAAAAGGAAACTGCCACTTCAAGTATTCCAACTGGAAAATTTCCACAGCGCCTGGGGGGCTCCATCGGTTGAGCGTCCGACGTCGGCTCAGGACGTGATCTCACAGTTCGTGGGTTTGAGCCCCGCGTCAGACTCTGTGCTGACAGCTCGGAGCCTGGAGCCTGCTTCGGATTCTGTGTCTCCCCCTCTCTCTGCCCCTCCCACACTCTCTCTCTCTCTCAAAAATAAAATAAACATAAATTTTTTTTTTTTTTTTTTACCAAAAAGCTATTTGAAAAATGTTTTGCCCGAGAGAAAAAACAGCCCAGTGATTTGGCCCAAGTCAAGCCAACACAAGCGGCAGCCTCTTGTGACCTAACTGCCAGGGGCTGCCAAGTGCTCACCACGCATTCCCTGTCCAACGAGCTCCGGGCCGTATGATGGGGTTTCCCAAAAACTCCCCATCCACACGGCACTCTGGTCAGTCTCTATGGGTGGGAGAGAGTGGGCTAGAAGCGTTCTCTCTCTCCCTCACCCCTGCAGAAACCAGCAGACACACTTCTGCTTCTTGAGAGGCCCATTCCCTGGAAGGGAAGGTGGAGATTAACAGACACAGTCCCTGTGCCAGCCATGACAGATAAGCACACACATCAGAGCAGAAGGGGACCAAGAACGGGAACGCCGGGGCGCCTGGGTGGCTTGGTCGGTTAAGCGTCCGACTTCGGCTCAGGTCATGATCTCACGGTCCGTGAGTTCGAGCCCCGTGTCAGGCTCTGTGCTGACAGCTCAGAGCCTGGAGCCTGTTTCAGATTCTGTGTCTCCCTTTCTCTCTGCCCCTCCCCTGTTCATGCTCTGTCTCTCTCTGTCTCAAAAATAAATAAACATTAAAAAAAAAAAATTAAAAAAAAAAAAAAAAAAAGGAACGGGAACGCCATTCTTCCGTGTGCCACATCAGTGCCAGAGGCGGCCACGGAGGGACCCAGCCTCCTCCTCCCCGTTCACGCTGTGACAGCACCGCACTCAGACGCTACCGCAGCGAGCCGATGGGCACACAAGACAAATCTGGAAAGGGAAGTTGTCCCCCAGCCCTGGAGGGAGGTGGATGGCAGCCGTGATGGGAGGCCACAGGCAGCACCAAAAAAAAAAAAAAAAAAAAAAAAAAAAAAAGGCATGGAAGATTCTAGGTAGAAAAGCAGCAAGGACAGAGCCTCCACAGAGAACCATTAACCCGTGGGGGCGCCAGCAGAGATGTGCCTGGAAATGCAGGCGGGGGCTCCAGGGAGGCCGCTGCACCACCAGGTAAGGCAGAGGCAGGAGGAAAGGACCGTGTGACCAGACATGTCACTGCACGAGCAGGGAGAAGGGCCGGAAGGTGGACCAGAGGCTGCTCATGTCCTTCCTACCTGCTGCACGCTGCAGGGTTCTCTAAATAAAACTCTAAGATGGCTTGATTGGTAAGACTGATTTTTGTGTGCACTAAACTAGGAGCGAAATACCCTCCTTAATAAAGTATGGCTCCAAGTTTGACTTGAGGCTAAAAACGAAGTTGGGGGCTGGGGCTGGTGGGAGGGGGATCTCCACCAGGCAGGACAGGGGAGTTGGGCACCCAGTCCCCGGGTTTCCCGACACCGCTGCTCTGTGCCAGTATCCAGGACCACCTCTCCAACGACAGACCACTGACCTGAAACCCATGTGTTCTCCAGTGCCCTGCTTCGCTTAGCTATTACTGTAACTGCATGAAATGCCTTTCTCTCTCTCTCTCTCTCTCTCTCTCTCTCTGTCTTTTTAATAATGTAGCAGATCTGGAAAAACTCTGCAGCCAGCTCATCTTAGGATGGTAAGACTGTAAAACCCAAAACATGGACACAGCCCACAGGTGTCTCTTATTCAACACCTGGACTATTTGGGACACTTAAACAAACACCTCCCCAGGACGGCTGACACCGCCTATGACTCATGTGACTTGTTCTCAACGAGTTCAGTCCATGTAAAGGTAAGCGATCTCAGTGCCAACGGGCTAAGGACTCTGACCCCAGTCCGCCTCCCACGACAGGCACCCACCTGCTGGCCAAGTGACACCCACTCCTGGGAATGCCCATCTGTCACCCTCAGACACCCACACTCCCTGCCCCGCCGCCCACAGATGAGACCAGGAGAGAAGCCCATGAGCCTGACGGGGCAGTCACTGCCACCCCTCCCCGGACCTTGTCTAGTGTTTCTGACACGTCCCTGCCCCTCCACTAACGCTCCACACACAGGCCTGGCCAGCTCAGGTTCCCGAGCCTCTCCATGGACAGTGATGGTGTCGCTGGCAGAGGACGCTGACTCATGAGTTCCAAACCCCGCCAGCCTTGGGGAAAGGGCCTTCTTTGCAGAGGACGCTTGTTCCTCTGCAAAGTCCCAAAGACACCCTTGTGTTTGCAAGCCCTTTCCAGCCAGAAAGACAAAGTCAGAGCCTCACACGTGTTACACACTCATTTTATAAACACAGGGCAACAGTAAAAATGGCAGTGCCTGGACTTCTAAGAACCAATCGATTCTTTTTGGCAAGGTAACAGTGTCCATCCAATTAAATACGGTCGGGGGACATCTTTATTCGATGCTTTGTGGGTACGAGGTTCACTTTCTAACTTACTTTTTAAATTTTTTTTTTAACATTTTTATTTATTTTTGAGACAGGGAGAGACAGGGCATGAACAGGGGAGGGTCAGAGAGAGGGAGACACAGAATCTGAAACAGGCTGCAGGTTCTGAGCTGTCAGCACAGAGCCCGACGTGGGGCTCGAACTCACGGACTGTGAGATCATGACCTGAGCCGAAGTCGGCCGCTTAACCGACTGAGCCACCCAGGCGCCCCTCTAGCTTACTTTTTTAAGGTCAAAAAGACGAAGTCTAAAAAAATGTTCCCCTATGATGCACCACTGTCCTATACCCTTTTCTGCTTTGCTAACTAGAAGGCAAAGGTTTCTCTGTAAAGCACCATATGAGATTCAACTTGCAAAAACACAGAGGACTATAGTCCTTTCAATTGGTAAAGCAGGAAGAAAAGATAAAGGTTTTCCCTCAAATTGTGAAATCCTGCTGCATGTACCGGAGGGGGGCTGGCCTCCCGTGCGTTTCTATTACGGGAACAGTTCACTGACCTGCCCATCCCACCACCAAAACTAGTGGGCTAGGATCTGCTTTACAAGTAATCATAAAATATCCCTGAAGCCAGCCTTATAATGTACAGCTTGCCCATTTCACCTCTTCCTAAGATGACCTTCCAATTTTAACCGTATTTAACAAAAGCCACGTTGCTCCTATTTTCCATCAGCATATCAGATAGGACAGAAATAGCATTTTCTTCTGATTGCAAAACCAGAATTAAATATTGGTTTTTAATTTCCCATTTCTGTCAAAAAGATCATACATTATTGGAAACGGATTATTTCTAATCATGACAGAATCTAAACCCACTTTAGACTTACCACAGATCAAAATATTACCCAAACATCATTCTGTGTGTCAAAAAAACTTACCATCAAGGGAAGAAATGGGCAAATTATACATATACATATAATATATATATCTTAAATTCAAAACCTGACACCAGCAGGTACTGAGCTGAATGAAATGAAATCCTTATGTCTGAATATTTACAGCTCAGTGTGGGAGGGGAAAAACACACGCATTCTAAATTTGTCTTTTGTTATTTGATTATTGTGATTAAGAACTAGGGTGTGAATGTGGACCTCTAAATTCACCAACTAAATGGTGAAGTATTAACCAAGAAAAGCCTCGTCAGGGTCAAAGGCAAAATAACGCACTTGGCTTTGCCCTCAGAACTCCGAGAAGTGATGACTTATTTATAGCCCCACACGTAAGTTACTGCAGGAGGCCTGCAGCCTAAGGAGTGATGATGCATCAAAAAGTGTTTACCCTGGCCCTGGTCTGCACCCGCCCTGGAGGCCAGGCTTGGTTTGATCCCGTTCCTGTAAGCCAGCCAGTTGTTATGTGCGGACCCCAAAATTAGGAGCTCAGACTTGGCTTCTCCCAACAACCTTCTTTCACCTGCCCAGAGAAATACCACTAGAAAATATTTGATCCAACGGCTCCAATAAGCAGCAGACTAGAAAAGCCAAAGTTCTATACAAATAACTGATTTATTGCTAGGACACTGGAAATTGTGAACGTCTCACCAAACATTATAGAGAGCTACCTCGTTTTCAGTTCCCAGTGCTACCCCCCGACCCTCCCCCCTTGCAAAATCATCCTATCATTTTAAACATGCAGGCATTGTCTGCACCCTGAAAGTCACTCATGGCCCTAAATCCTGTAAAGCAAGAAAACACAGGTGTATGGTATCCTCTTTCCCACTCCCATTTTTGTGGGTTGTTTTCTGTTCTGGAAAATCCAATCAAAAGATAGAAAGCAAACATGTAAACATGCAAAGTCACTAATTAGTCTCACCCACCCAAGACACTAAAAAATGGAGGCACCATTATACTCCTGTCAGGGCTGGACCAGACCTGGAGGTTCCATTCACGAAACCTGAGGGGGCAAGGACAACTCACCTTCTCAGCCAGCCTGAGATCCAGCCTCCTGATCACCAAGGCTGGGAGTACTTTGGTTTTTACCTAAATAGACCTGGCACTTTGGCCTTATGAACACTCACCTTAACCAAATGTCTAGTTCAGGAAAGAAGAACTTTGGGAATTAAGAGAAGTGAAATCAGGCCTGTCTCATACATGACTATTCGTATACGTGTATATGTATTTCAAACACAATTAGACTAACGCTATGACACATCTAGATATACCATATAGGATTGCCAACAGTCCAATGTTTGACATAAATGAGCTTGCAATTCAAGCTACCAGAATGAACTACTGAAATCAAAGACCCAGCTGCCAACCATCTTCATAACCTTGAGATGAAAATCATTACTTAAACCCAAAATTCATGAATTTGATTAACATGTAACTTTCACAAAAGTCATTATAAATGAAGTTAAATTGCAAATGACTATAGACTACACGAAAATGTTTTACAATATAGTAAACAGAAATCGATCCAGGTGAAATAAATTAAACCCACAAAATAGTAAGAAAATAATAGGGGAGAAAATGGGCAAAAAGGATAGGCAAACAAGAGAAATCCAAACTGCCAATGATTATTTTTTTAAATGTGCATCCTTACTAGTTATCAGGCACATGCAAATTAAAATAAATAAAAATGCATTGTTCAGGGGTGCCTGGGTGGCTCAGTTAGTTACGCACCCAACTTCTGATCTTGGCTCAGGTCATGATCTTACAGTCGCGAGACTGAGCCCCACAGGGGCTCTGCACTGACCGTGCAGAGCCTGTTTGGGATTCTCTCCTCTCTCTCTCTCTCTCTCTCTCTCTCTCTCTCTCTCTGTCTCTTTGCCCCTCACCAGCTCACACGCTCTGTCTCAAAATAAATAAATAAACTTTTAAAACATGGATCTTTCAGATTAGAAAGAATTTGGCAGATACTGGATTAAATGGGATAACTTACAATAGCTGGGCCAGAAATGACTGCAACTTTGTAATGATGCATAATGAACATTTGTATTTCATCTTTTGTGACTTAACCTGTTCATGCTCTAGTGACAGGTGTGAAAGCAGCTAAATCAAGCCCAGAAATAACTGGGCAGTACCTAGCAAAAGTGCAAATCGCACAGCCCACTGCCCCAGCAACACTACTTCTGCGTGTATGTTATCTGCATTCAAGGAAACGTATTGTTCACTGTATGCTATATGTAATAAAAGAAAGAAATAAAAATAAGAGAAGCAACAAAGTGTGGTCTCTCCAAATGATGAACCACCACACAGCATTTAAAAAGAGTGAACCAAAATTAAATGTATTCACATGGACAGAACTTAAAAACAGAAGTTCACAAGGGGAAAAAAAGCAGATGTACGATACTCACAGATGATATATTTCTAAAAACTAAACCACCACAAATGTTACATTTGGGGACAATGTCCTAGCATACGCTATATACAGATGTAAATTAAGCCTATGACAGTGGCTGCTTCTTGGAGTAGCAAAGGGCAGTGTTGACCAGAAGGGAGGACTGTGAGTATCAGCTGAGATGTTTTCTGTTAAAAAAAAGGTCAAGAGGTGCCTGGGTGGTTCAATCCCTTGGGTTGATCATCTGACTCGTGGTTTTGGCTCAGGTCATGATCTCACAGTTCCTGAGATCAAGCCCCGCGTCTGGCTCTGTGCTGATGGTACGGAGGCTGCTTGGGATTCTGTCTCCCTCTCTATCTGCCCCTCCTCTGCTCTCTCTCAAAATAACTAAATAAATAAACATTTAAACAATCAAAAAAAAAAATTACAAAGGTAGAGGAATCAAAAACAAATATAACAAAAGAATTAACACTTATTGGGGGTGACTAGGAATATACCTGTTTTTCCATTTTATTTATTTATTTTTTTTTTTGAGAGAGAGAGAGACAGAGCGTGAGCAGGGGAAGGGGAGAGGGAGAGGGAGACACAGAATCCGAAGCAGGCTCCAGGCTCTGAGCTGTCAGCACAGAGCCCGATGCGGGGCTTGAACCCACAGACTGTGAGATCATGACCTGAGCCGAAGTCGGACGCTCAACCGACTGAGCCACCCGGGCACCCCCTGTTTTACCATTTTTATCTTTTTTTTTTTTTTTTTTTTTAATTTCTCAAAATGAGAACTTTCCCAGTTAGCCTTCCTTCTACCACATGGTCTGCTGTCCCAGGAAAGCTGAACTGAGAAGCGCCCCAGCAGGGAGGGACTGCATAGTCCTCTCTCTGTCCCAACTACCTTCTACAACCGCATCAGGACTTCCTATATTTCCATTAGCGACTCTACAATCCACCCTGAACTCTATCCCCAGTGAGTTTTACTCTGTGGCATACCTTTGAGTTTTTGATTACACAAAAGTCTTCGCTACTCTCTGTTTCTAGAGTTGAGCTAGCCACATTACAATTCCCCAGAGACAAACCCATCGGAAAGCACCACACTGGTTTGGCTGACGGATGGACAAACTTCTCAAAGCACAATGGAACACCTGTGACCAATCTGGGTCTTACAGGTGAACAAAAAGCAAAACAAATGAAAAGACAGAGTTCAGAGAGAAAGAGAAAGGGGAACTTTCTTTGCCTCTACTTTAAAATGTCAAAGGAAATGCACTTGCCACATACAAGACAAAAGGTGAATACTGCTAATACTTGGAGAATTCTTACAAATTTGTTCTTACAAAAATAGACTGTCTTAAGAGACCAAAACAAAAACACACAAATAAGGAATCACAAGACATGAAATACAATGGCCAAGAGGCCCCATAATAGAACATTACCATTTAGGGGGTGAGAGTTTCACATGCATCATCTCATTTAACCCTCAACGTGACCCTAAGGGAGCAGCATTTCCCAAATACCTGGGAAGGCGAAGCAGCGTGTCCAAGATCTCACGGCATATAAATAGAGCCTGAACCGCTGAGTAAAAATCCAGAGCCCTGACCACTGAACATTACCGCAGAGATATGACTGACTGACCCCCTTGTTGGGGGGAGGGGTGGGGGTGGAATCCGGGGAAAGCGGTCTTCTCAGGCACCCTCTGGGGTGGGAGGGGGTGCAAATTCCAACGGCTGGGCAGTGGGTGTCTATGTGCCATCAGTGTGTGCACTCCACTACCCACAAACGTGCTGCGAGGACGTGCACCCTAACAAGACAATCGCAGACGTCCTAAAAGACACATGGACATATAAATTGCTACAGTATCTGCTTAAAAGCAGCCCTGACAAGCACTGTTTATGACCAGGAAAAACTGCAAACTCAGAAGTCGACCGGTAAGGGACTAACTAGTCTGTGGCACATGCACGCAGAGACATACCACGAAGCTTTTTCTATAGTAAACTGTCTCTAGAAGAATATACATGGTACGATCCCATCTAAGTAAAAATGTGTACAGGACTCTACATGTGCATACGGAGAGACGTTTTCCAAAATTGTAAGAATGGGTTATCTTTGATGGCAGGGATCTCTGATGATCTTTAATTTCTTCCTTCTGCCATTCAGCATTGTCTGGATTTTTTTCTCACCTATCCTTCTTACCAAAACATGACACCTCACTGAACACCTGGCATTTGTCAACGTTCAAACGTTGTCCAGAGACTCTGGAACTCTGGATTAAGTAAACCCTTCCTCCTGGGATTTGTTACAAAACTAACTATTCGCCACCGTCATTACTGCCACCAGCATCCAAGAGAGGGAACTCAACCCTCGCTCCACCTGCCCCTCCACAGACCCGCCCCTAAGGAGACCCTCCACACTCCCCGGCTCGGGCTGCTTCCCCAACCGTTCGCCTTCACCCCCTTCGCTCTGCTCAGCTCCGCCCCCCGAGGCCTGGGGACCGAGGCCGATGCCCACATGCGTCAGCTTACTCCCTGGCCTGAACCCAGCCCCAACCCCAGCACAGTCAACCGTCCTGTCCCTGAGGCCGGGGGACCCTCCACCCCCGCTCAAGGCCCCCAAGGCGGGTAGAGCGCGGCTCCGCGGCCCTGCGGGGACTCCACCTCTCCCAGACTCCGCGCCCCGGCAGTGTGGGAGACAGCCCCGGAGTCACCGCCCCCCGCCCGGCCGGGACCCTCCCCCGGGGGGAACCCCGCCCGCCAGGACCCCCGCCCCCGGCGCGCTCACCCTCCCGGCAGCGCCTTCTCCAGATGGTGTCGGTGTGCAGGATGCGCCGGAACTTGGTGCAGACCTGGGCCAGGCTGGGCAGGTCGGTGCCGGGCAGCGAGGCGAAGATCTCCACCAGCAGCTCCGGCGGCAGCTCCAGCAGAGAGCAGCGCGGGGGCGACGAGGGGCCCGCGCCCCGGCCGCCCCCCGCCCCGGCCAGCGCCGCCGCGCCCGCCTCGATGCGCTCCTCCTCGGGGTCCGTGTCCGGCTCGCTGTCGGCCGCCGCGGTCTCAGCCGGGCCCCGGCGCTGCTGGCGTCGCCGGCATCCCCGCGACGGGCCCACGCCGCAGAGGCGAGCGCACACCGCCATGCCGGCGCGAGGGACGGCCGCGGCGGCGCCCCCGACCGAGCGCGCGCGCGGGCGGGGAGCCGACCACGGCCCCCGACAACGAGCCCGACACGGCCCCCGAGGAGGA
>NW_026057589.1:23742835-23760935 GCF_023721935.1 Panthera uncia
TCAGGCCCCCGCGGCCCAGCCGGGACCTGACGCCACCGGGTCCCAGCTCCCGCGCCCGGAGCGGGCACGGGAAAACAATGCCACTTAACATCGGGCGATGGTAGCCGCGTCCCGACTGAGGACGTGCTCGAGGACCCAACTCGCCACCTCCAGAGTATTGGCTCAAGCCCTCCCCACTGCGCTAACAGGGGGTGGCGGCGCCGTGGAATGCCGGCAGCTGCGAGGAAGGCCGGAGGACCCCCCCCAGACGTTCGAGGACTCCCCCGGAGGTCCCCCCCCAGACCCCCCCAAGACAGCCTGAGGACCCCCCCCCCGGAGGTTACCCTCAGAACCCAAGACGGCCCGAGGTCCCCGGGAGGTTCCCCAGACCCATGAGAACCCCCCAAGACGGCCGTGAGGACCCCACCCCCACCGCCGTGGACGGCCCCAGGGACCCTCCAGAATCCCCACAACACACACCACCACGACTCCAAGAATTACCCCAGGACAGGGCCCAGGACGGCCTGAAGCCTGATTAGGTGGCCAGGGGGATCGGTGCAAACTTGTCTAGCGCCCCAAACCGCCCACATAAACCAAACAGAACCCCGATTGTGCCAATCAGCCTCCTTTCTTTTATCTAAAAATTGACATTCACTCATTTATTCCTTTATTGCAATGAAAGGGGAAATCATGTTAGCTGCTGAATCAAACACCGACTCCTGCATTGTCCAAACCGGTCTTGTGGTTCCACCCTTAGTTACCTTGTTTACTGTGCTCCAGGGCACGTGTGTTCTAGAAGGCGGGGCCCAACTGGAGAGAATAGGCAAAGCCTTCCCGTGACAGTGGCTTACCTTAAATAGCTCACAATAACAAGAAACTGTAGTTATTAGTTGTTTCCAGAGTCAGGCCCCGGGGGTGTGGGTGTGGTTACAGGAACCTCTCTACAACAAAGCTGCGAACCCTGCTGGGACTGCCCAGGGTCTTAAGGGACGCCAAGAATCCCCTGGCCACCCCACTGTTTCTGGGGGAGCTTGAGGTCTTGCTAGTCAGATAGAAAACTAATGACCCTGCCAGTTTCCACAATTCCTGACTGTTCACTATCACCTCTGTAGAGCAGTCTCAAGGCCAGAAACAGGGCTGCCTCCCCTGGTCCCTGGAATCTGATAATAGAGGAAGTGCATCTTCTAACAAAAATAACTAAACAGTAAGTCATGGTTCAAACCTTGGAACATGGTTCAAACCATGGTTCAAACCTGCAACTGAAAAGCAACACCCAACTGGCCTTTCCATCTAGACTGCTTTTCAGACCAGTCTCCACGCTGGCATCACAACTCTATTCCTTCAAATAGTAACACATGAGCCAAAGCAGACTCACTGTGGCACTCACCTATGTAAAGGTATTTAATGGCCCCAATGATTCCTTACCACACCATGCCTAAATCCCAGTCTGGCCTTGCGGCCTGTGCCCACACCCAGCTCTTAGGGGGAGCCCTCTGATAATTCAAAGCTCACCAGCCTAGTTAACATCTCTGACTTTGCTCAAGCTGTCTCCTCTGCCAGGAAGACCCATCTCTTCTGTCTGTGCCATTAAAGAGCCAACCCCCCCCCCAAACTTGTCCCCAAATGGCATGTCCCCAAATGTCTCCTAGGAAGGAGCACCATCACATTGTTTTATCATAAACACTTGCTTCCTTTTGTACCAATCTCCCTAGATGTATCCTTGTCATGTGATATATACACCAACACACATCATCACGCAATGAATGTTTACTAAATGTTTCTTGAATGAAAAAATAAAAAAACTGGCTACAAGACTAAAAAGAAACAGGAACCACACAGATTTAGAGAAACCTGGTGGGTCACCATTATGATCCAAGGTAGGAAGTATTTCACCAAGCAGAAATACGTGATAAACTTTTACAGAATGCCTGACTAGCCTACGTGCTATGTTTGGCATGGCTCCATAGCTTCTAAGGCATAATCTTTGCCACTGTTACATTTAGTGTTGTTGTTGTTTTGTTTTTTTTTTTTTCTAAATCTATCTACCCCTTCCCATAGGCAATTTTCTCCTAGAGGAGCTTAGAGTTGTACTAACGTACAAAATAATTTTGTTAAATTCCCATCTTTAGAAGAATGGTGAAACTATTCTGTTTAGAGTATGGATTCGGTAACTGGACAGTTAGGAAGGCCTAGCTATATCCATGTATCCTTGAGGGCAGGACTAACAGAAGGTTGTATACGATAAGCCACCCAAACATGTGCAAGGACTGAATTAGTGCTAACCAGAATAGAAAGAAACATTTGGCTGTGGGAGCTTGGGTAACCCCTGTTGGCAGAAAGGAACCCAAGAGGAAAGGCTGTGGATAGCAGATAACTATTACACATTGAACAGGAAAAGTTTTGTATGTCGTGAACACTTTCATCATCCCTTATACAGAAATGTATCCCATACAAAGAACACTAAGGAGGACATGTTCGTATCAAAATGAGAAAAAAACAAGATAAAATAGATCATTTGTTTTAACACTGGGATGAGACTATAGTAATGAGTTCTTTGTTATAGAGAACTGATAACATCTAAGGAGATAAGTAGATTACAGAGCAGGATTATTGTTTTCATTGGTTGCCCCAGGGGGAGCCTGGGTGTCTCAGTCAGTTAAGCTTCGTCGGTCGGTCGTTGGCTCAGGTCATGGTATCACTGCTTATAAGTTCGAGCCCTGCATTTGGCTCTGTGCTGACAGCTCAGAGCCTGGAGCCTAATTTTGAATTCTGTGTCTCCCTCTCTCTCTCCCCCCCTCCCCCACTCACACTCTGTCTCTCTCTCTCTCTCTCTCTCTCTCTCTCTCAAAAATAAATAAACATTAAAAAAAAATGGTTGGCCCAGAAGTCCTAGAAAGTAGTATTTCTTGGACCTAAATAAACTGTTAGCTTTACCCACGCTGGTTCTCACAATCCAGATTTGAAAATGGAATCTTACTCCCCTGCTCAGAAGAAACAAAGTGATAGAAAGGGGAAATATTCAAAGGCCAAATAAAAGGTTCAGTTTAAAATAAGAGGGCGCATAGACTCTCAACAGATGCCTCCCTTAAAAGTCCCATATATGGGCAAAAGCTGGAAAAACAGCAATCCTTCAGAATTTACGAATAATCAAACAAAAAACCCGTGGAGCGCCGAATCAGCTGTCCATGGCCCTTTCAGAAATAATGTTAGATCATGAGCGTGATTTATGATGGCTTTCCTGCGTGCACTCGCTGGCTGATTTCTGAAGTTGTCTGTCACAGACAGCTTCCCGGGAAGAGGAAGCACGCTGCACGCGGTGCCTCTGGCGGCTGCTGACAGCAGCTCCCGGGAGCCAGCGAAGACACTCCTACACACTGCGATCCACTGAGGGTCAACTCCAAAATCCTCCCGACTAAATCCTTTCTGAGAATAGCTCCTGGGCTTCTCTTGAGCAATACTTGTTTGTTTACTTGTTCTAAAGAGCAAAGAGATGACCCGGGAGTGATAGGACAACTGGCCAATGAGTGCCCAGACATCCTCCAGGCCGGAGTATCTCTTCCAACCAGAAAGAGGAGAGGCGGGCCGGGCCGGGCAGGCCTGAGGTGCTGAACAACTTCTCGGTGTGACTCGTCCTCCATGTTGTGTGTGGCAAAAACAAGGTCTCCTACCCTGCGGTTAATGTTTCATGCCTCATTTAACAGATTCTTAGAAATAGCCGGACGGCAAGACTTACAGCCACGTTACATCACTAATGCTGGGGGCATCATGTTCAGTTTTTCAGCGGTGACCTTATTTCCTCCACAATTATGGTCATTTCATGTTATAGAAAAAGGAATAGGGTCGGAGTTATTTAAAACTGACACCATCTGGCTTGCTAGAATAATTCTATAATTTAAAAGCACCATGAGATTCCTGGAGAAAGCATTGAATAAATTTAAATGAAACATGTGTTCTAGTTTTTCCATAATTTATTTGGATTATTTTAAGAAACGGTGATATTTATATTATTCTTTTAAAAAATAAATCATACTATGATTATATTAACTAGCATAATATAATTCATGAATATTAACTTACCACTCGGAAAATTGGTCACTACATCAAACTTTTAAACTGCAATCTGAGGGCACATGAAATTTTTCACATATACTCAAGCACACTTGTTTTCTAAAGTTACACTAGGTTACATTATCTGTATGTTAAAATAAATCAGTAAATTTTAGATATGATTTAATATTAATTATATGAATATGGTATTCTTACATGGAGACGATGCTTGTGAGACACCTTTCCGTGCCCACTGCCGTGGATGATTTTCTGAGGCACACCTAGCGAGATGTGGTTTTAGCTGCAAGTAGGAATTCAAGGTTAGGGAGGACTTAGGCAGTCACTGTAAATGTGGACTTCAGTACTTGAAAATCACAGAGTGATCCTGAAGCATCAGTAGCTGGGCCCTTGAAGTCTATCCCTGTGGCTGCAAACTCAAGGCCTGGGGTAATTCGGTAAAGCTTTACGGATGCCTAAGGGACTAGGGAAATATGAAACTCTCCTTCCCTTCCCCCACCTCCATATGCCAGATATTGATTTTTTTTTTCCCTCCTGCATTTGGGAACAGTTGTCCAGCAAGAGAACAAAAAGTCCATTTCTTACAAAATAGCAATTAAGCCAAGAAAGCAACTCACCAGTCAATATTTAAAAAAAAAAAAAGAAAAAAACATTCAAGAAAAGCAGCATACAGTCCACACACTCTTTTAAGACTTCAACCCCGATCACTACGCTTTTGGCAGTAGGTAGGTACATAACAAACGCTTACTGGATTTCTTTCTCCATTTTTCACAGAATAAATACAAAGCAGCCAAGATAGTACACTTGGAGCTTGAAGCCTTCCTTTGGAACTTTGGAAACCAGATAGAATGTTTAAGTGGTGTTTATTCAGAGGTTTTTCAAGGTAAAGGACTGTGACAAAGGAGAAAAAACCTGGGGCAGAAAGCGACGCATGCACAAATGCCCTGTTGTCTAGTAAACAGCAGCGGGAATGAAGAGCCACAACTAACATCGTTGTCCTGGGCTTGGGAAAGAACTATACAAGGATCTGCGCCATGTTTGGCTTTTCTGAAGGGAAACCAATCCCAGCTATATTAAGACCACATCGAGGAACAGATTTTAGTATGTTTTATGCGTTTGCATAGTAACGCATGTAGCACAGTCCACTCCACCAAACGCGCACTTGAGAACGGCTTCCCCAAACTCAAACAGGAGAGAAGCCCGGAGATGCGGGAAGCGTTCAAAGTACGCGATGCCCACTGCAGCGCTGTGCGCACCGGTGCACGTCCCGCAGGCGTGGGCACGCGCGGGCAACCCGCGCCCCGCAGGCCCTCACCCCGCGCCCGGCGCCCTCAGCGGTCACTGCGCGTTCACACAGGGCTCGCGGGGGCGCGCGGCGGCGCGCGGCGGCGCGGGGGGCCCTTCCTCCCCCGGGCCAGTTCCCTAAGCGCTCGACACCGACAGGTGCCTGATCTGGACCCCAGACCCGTGGCGCAGCGGCGAGTGCACGGAGCGACTGCATTTTCGGGTCAGAACTTTGTCAGAGACGCGGCACCAAGCGAGGCGGGCTCAGTCGGAGAAGCTGGGCCCCGCGGGACTTCGGCGCGGGAGACGCTCTGACGCGGGGGCTACGGGGCCAAGACGCGCGCCCCCTCCCGCGAGCGCGCGCCCGGACCTCCACACCCCGCCCGGCACGCGCGCCTGCGCACGGAGGGCTTTCCGCTGCGCGCGCGGCCCCGCTTCCGCCACGCCCGCCATGGCGGCTACGGCGGCCGGCCCTGGCCCCGCCCCCTGGGACGCCGCACCGGTCACCTGACGCGGCTGCGGCCTGAAGAGACACAAGGGAAGTCGCTGTCGCCACAGTCGGAGTCTCCGCCGCCGCCTTCTGGAACAGCCGGGACCCTCCGCCTCGCCTCCCGCGCCATGCCGTCGGAGAAGACCTTCAAGCAGCGCCGCACCTTCGGTGGGTGCCGCGGCGGGGGGCCGGGCCCGCGGAGGGGCTGAGACGGGGAGCGTGGGGACCCAGGGCGACCAGAGTCGGCGGCGGGGGCTGACGGAGGGGTCGGCCGGGGGCTGAGGGGGGTCCGGGCCGGTGCCCGGGGGCTGACAGCGGGGCCGGGGCTCGGGGGCCGAGGGGGTCGGACCCAGGAGGGCCGACGGAGCGTCGGGGGCTGGTGCAGGTCTGAGGGAGGCCGAGGAGGGCCGGGGCCTGAGAGGCGTCGGGACCTGGAGAGCTGAGGGGGACGGGGCCTGGAGGGCCGACGGAGGGCCGGGGCCCGGGGGCTGACGTCGGGCCGAGGGGGCCCCGGGCCCGCCAGGGGGCTGAGGCGGGGACCCCGGGCGGCCAGAGTAGGCGGCGGCCGAGGGGGGAGCTGGCGGAGGGGCCGAGGGAAGGCCGAGGGGGGCCGGGGGCCGGGGGGCGTCGGGGCTGGCCGGGGGCTGGGGGGAGGGACACCGGGCGGGACGCGCCGGCGCGGAGCTGCTGAATCACCTCTTGGCCCTTCGCGGCGGCGGCGGCCCGGCCGCGGGCACCGCTGTGCAGCAGCCCTCCGGTGCGGGGCGGGGGGAGGGGGGGTGGAGGGGAGGGGTCGCCGCCCCGAGTGTCAAGTGTCGTGCCCGCGGGGGCGGCCGGCCCGGAGGCCCGTCTGCGACAGGTCCTTTGAAGGGGTGGCGTTAGCGTGCGAGTGAATCTCGTCCAGGTGAGGCCGGATCCCACGTGGTCGCTTACAAACGTCGGGTCCCCCTCGACGGAGGGGCTGTGGGCCGCGGAGGGCCCCGGAGGCGGGCGGCGGAGACCGGGCGTGGCGGCGCGTCCTGACCCGGTTCGCGGCGGGAGAGGGGGCCAGCGGCTCGCGGCCCCGCGGCAATGGGGACGCGGAACCGACGGGTGCTCCCCGAGGCCAGCACATCCCGCGCGGACGACGCGGCCCCCCGGCCGTGTGTTCGTGGGGCTGTTGGCAGCGGCCGCGGCCGCGCGGGCAGAGGGGGCCGCCGCGGGGCTCGTGCGTGTGCCCCGCGAGCCCCCTGCGCGCGGGCCTCCTCCTCCGCAGGGTCTGCCCTCCGTAGAGGGCCCGCAGCTCCCCGGGAGGCGAGCGGCGCGCCTGGGTCTGTGGCTGTCGTTAGGGACAGTCGTGAGCTCCTGCCCCTGCGAAGCCGCGCTCCGCGCTCGGGGAAGCGCCCGCCGGGCCGTGGCTCCGTCTGCAGACGCGGCGTGTACGTTAGCAGGACTTAGACGTGCCTTTCCCGGCGGGGATTTTCTCGCTCATGACCTTCGCGAGCTCTTCTGCAGCCCCGAGAGCAGCGTTGGAAGCAGGTTCCCTGTAGTATCGGGCTTCCGTCCACACCGACTCTTGCATTTATTTGGAAGCTAACGGGGGGGCGGGGGGGCTGGCTGGCGCAGTGGATAGAGCGGTGTGGGTCTCGATCTTGGGGTCGGAGGTTCAACACCCCCCCCCACGTTGGGCATAGAGCTGGCTTCAAAAAGAAAAAAAGTTAACTGGGGACATTGGTGTGGGAAAGATGCTTATTTTCCCATAGCTGAAACTATAGTTACTTTCCTTTTGCTTCGAGTATTTTTAGGTTACTCTAGAAAAATCTGAGCAAGAGTAGGTGGTAAGAGTAAGGAAAGTGAGATTAATGTGTTCTGATGAATTAGAGGGAATTCACCTGGAATCTGGCCCCTTTTTAAAAGATCCCTTTAGTAGTCATTTTCGCAGAAAAATATCGAGTGCCGTTTAGCGGCTTCTGCCTTTCCTGGCTCCGGGGCTGACAATTTTCACTTGATTTGTAGCCCAGTAAATGAGAGACGTTAATTCTTCGGTGAGAACCTCTTCACACACTCACACCAGCCCCAGCGAGCTCGAGCAGTTCTCTCTCTTTCCACGTGAGTGAGTTCAGGCTAATTCAGAGCTGAATAGAGCGCCGCTGATACCTTCTACCAGGATGCAGAGGGTTGAAGTGGACCCTGAGCTTCATCCAGAACAACCCCTTCCTTTTGTAGCTGAAGAAACTGGGTGGGGCCCACAGAGGTGACGATCGTGATCCACCTAGTGGCAGCGTCTGGACTTGCACTCTGTCGTCCGCCCTGTGTTTTCCGTCCTCCCGGAGGCCGCCGTCGTTTCCAGTACAGGAGATGGGCCAACACGGAGTCGAAAGGCATAGGGTGCCTTTGCACACAGGTGGAAGCGTGAGCTTCCAGAATTGTATTTGAGCGGAAAATTCTGGATTTGGTCTTCTCAGATGTAAAAGTTTTGCTTTAGCCCCTGGGGTTGCCCCAGTTTATTTAATGACACTGTTCTGCGATTCAGCGGTGAGCAGGCTTAAGCTTCTCCGTTAATAGCGGAAAAGTTTGCATGTCTCCGGGGACGTCTAGATGTGTTGGTCTAGAATAACTACTCTAAAAGGCAGACCTGTAGAGCAAGGTATATGGCAAAACGCAGGCAGCACTCCATGAACTGAAGCTGTACCAGTCGTTGAGGGATTGAATATCTATCACACTTACGATTTATAGACAGATTGGGGGCAATATTTATTATGCTTCCATTTCACTCAATGAAATAGTTTTATTTCAAATGCCTTCAGTCGTCCCAAAGCAACTTTGCAAATACGCTGGTCAACTAAGACACTTCGGACTCCTATTCTCCGTTTTTGTTTGTTTGCAAGGCTTACAAGGGTCTTAGAAGCAGGAGGAAAGGAATATGGAGAAGTATACCTGCATATGCATTTGGAGGAGTATTTATTCCCATTTTACAACTTTAATTTGTTTATTAAATTTGTTTATTATCATTTTCTGTGTACAAGCCTGAGCCCTGGGGGAATACAAAGATGACTAGAGGCAGGTCCCTGGCTGCCGGGGGCACTCTGTTGAAGACAAATGATAAACAGATCGCTACAACATTAAAAAAATACTTGAGTAAAAGAATTGCTCATATGTGCCTTTATCTGTGGTGTTGGTAATGTTTTTGTTAAATCTACTGTTAGTCTCGGAAAATAGCTGTCCACTTAAAAGAGTGAGGCACAGGCATGTCCCATATTTGCTGTGTTACTCCAGCTCACCCCTGCGTTTTCACTGCAACTGCTCAAGACACTTAAGACATTTCTAGGAGACTTTAACAGTATGTGTTTTCTTTTTCTTTTTTTAAGTTTATTTTTGAGAGAGAATCTCAAGCAGGCTTCACACTGTTAGCATGGAGCCCGGTGTGGGGCTCGAGCTCACAAACCGTGAGATCGTGACCTGAGCCAACACCAAGAGTTGGGAGCTTAACCACCTGAGCCCCCCAGTTCCCCAGTACTAAGTGTTTTCACCTTAAGGAAGTCACTCACCTTCATACTTTGATTTTCCCACCTTTAGTAAAAAGAATCATTTTTGTCGTTTGGGCCATGTTTTGGGGCTAAATCAAGATAAAGAAACTTCTGATACTACAGTATAAAAATTCTGATTTCTGACTTTAAAGTCTCATATTTAGAGCCTATTTTTATTGTATTTTTTTCCTTTTCCACTTGCCAAAACAAACCTGTTTCCTTGTATTAAAAAAAAAAAATCTCCCCCTTCTGTCTGAATGTTTCCAATTAAACTTTTACATGTATTATGATAAGTCTTTAAATGTGAAACATATTCCGGGGTAAATTAAAGAATTCTCATTCATTTGCTAGAGTGAATTAATTGTGATTTCCTCTAACCTCTGGAAGAATCTTCTCTGACAGAATGGAGATTTTTGTCGTGAAGAGGGTTGATGGCTAAGTCTCTATGGTAGAGCACCTTTTCCTGGGGTAAGACAGACAGGGACAGGGCTCGAAGCTGAGAGAGGCATTGAAGGGGAATCAGAAATAGAGAAGGATTTAAAAGATGATTCCAGGGAGAAAATCCTCCTCCTGTGTCTCCTCTACTCTCACTATTCTAATCACTGCTTCACTTTGGACCCTGGAGGTGTGGCTTTTCCACACATCGAACTGAATTCAGCTGGCTGTCCTAAAATTAAAAAAAAAAAAAATTTGTTTTACAGTCATCTCTGTACACAAAGTGGGTTTCTTTCTTTTTTTAAGTTTATTTATTTTGAGAGAGAGAGAACATGAGCAGGGGAGGAGGGGCAGGGAGAAGGGGGAGGGAGAGAATCCCAAGCAGGCTCCACGCCGTCAGCACGGGGCTCGATTTCACAAACCACGAGATCATGACCTGAGCAGAGATCAAGAATAGTGCTCAACCAACTGAGCCACTCAAGCAGCCCTATACCCAGTGTGGGGTTTGAACTCAAGATCAGGAGTCGGATGCTCAACTGATTGGTGGCTGTCCTACAGTTTAACTCAGTACTAACTCTTTACCTGGTGATAGCTTCAGATCCAACATGTTGATAAGAGTTAAGTCCCAAAATATTGCCCCTCCCCACCACGCCCAAACACTAATTCCAAGTGCAGCTTGTTAATCTGTGCTTCTGACCACTGGCTGGAAATCAGAGGTTCCCATAACCGCCCACCACCAACCGTGTTTAATTAAATTGCTGGAGTGGCTTGCAGGAAAGCTGTTTATTTACTAGATTACTGGATTATTACAAAGGATATTAAAGTACACAAAAGAACAGCCTCATGAAAAGTACTGGGGTGAGTTCTGGAAGAGTCCTGAGTGCAGGAGCTTTTGTCCCCGGGGAGTTTGGTATTCTCCCAGCACCCGGAAGTTCTGAGCCCCATCCTTTTGGGTATTTATGGAGATTTAATTACACGGGCCTGACTGGTTAAATCATTGGCCACTAATGATTAGTTCATCCTCCTAGCCCCTTTCCCCTCCCTGGTTGTTGGGGTAGGTCTGAAAGTTTCAAACCTCAAGTCACTGTTCTTTCCCCTGGCAGCCAGTCTCCCATCCTTAGGAGCTTTCCAAAAATCACCGCATTAACACAAAACTCAGACATGGTTGTTTGGAGTTTGTTATGGATAAACAAAAGATGCCCTTATCAATATCACTATTCTTGTTTAGAAAATTCCAAGGGTTTTGGACCAGATACGTCAGTCAGAATATTATAGATGGGAACCACTAGGTTAAGCTTACTATTAACAGTACCTAAGAAACAAAACAGGTTAACATAGAGGAAGGGATGGATGAATAAGATAAACAGGCAAATCATAAGAGATTTAAATACAGAAAACAAAATGAGGGTTGCTAGAGGGGTGTCAGGTCGGGGTTGGGCTAAATGGGCGATGGGCATTAAGGAGGGTACTTGGGGTGAGCACTGGGTGTTATATGTAAGTGACAAATCACTAAATTTGCAGTCTTTATAGTAGACGTGTTTATATTTAGTGATTTCTTAGAAGCTGTTTTAGAAATTTTGGGTGGGAAAATAGAAATAGAACCTAAACGTTCATAATTTGAACATGGGAATTATTTCACTCATTTTAGTAAATTTTTTTGAAATTCAAAAACAGTTGGTAATAGTGGTATATACTTTTATATAGGTCATAGCATCTTTTTTTCAAAGTCACCAGGATTTCTCAGGAAGCCCATGATATTGATCACTTACATAAGTGATTATATTAAGGGGGAGAATAGAGATTGTCAAAAAACTAGTATTCAACAGTAGACTTTGTGCTTTAAACTTTTAGGTAAAGGGAGGGGTGGGCACTGAGTGAAACTGTTTAAAAGTCAAATAGGAAATTCCTTTTACCCATATCTATTTTGGGCATTTTCTTTCCTTTTAAGGACTATATCATTGAAAAGCAGGAAGTGATAAGGGAACATTGTATTGGAGAGCCTATGGTTGATCATGGATTTCTGTACCAACTTAAACTATGGAAACTGCACAAAAATTGACAGGTGGTGGGAGTCCTTGGAGGAAAGATTGGTAATACCGTGCAGTCAGTCTGCTGATTGTATTTGACTGTGCCTGGGGTCCCAAACCCTTGAAACTAGGAATTCTGTACTCTTGGTCTTAGGCTATTCCACCTGCTATAGCCATGTAATTGCATGTTGGTTTACATGGAAGTTGCATTTGGCCTTACATGTCAGTTTACCAGATATGAAATGCCAGTGTTTGGTTCTTCTGAGTTCTAGGAAAGATACCCTTACTGCTCTACTCTGCCACAGCTAGGGATAGGTGAATTCACATATGGAAACCACCAGTGAAAATGCAGGAAAGAAGCTGCATTGTCACCGTTAATAATGCCTGTGTCTTTTCCTTTCATTGCAGAACAAAGAGTAGAAGATGTCCGACTTATCCGAGAGCAGCATCCTACGAAAATCCCAGTAGGTAGTCTCCAGCATCTGTGTTTCAGTCATTCATAATGTATGCAGACGGGAGCACTGCTTAAGTATTTTGGTACAACACCGCTGTGTGCAACCATGTGACGGGTTTCTACAAAAATCCTGACCAATAGCCCCCAGTGTCAGCTTCATGACCTAGAATTGAGATCACTTAATACACAGTTTTTTCATCTAACCCCATTGTTTCCTCCTGAGTCTGAGTTTGGTACCTTAATGTTACACACTTCACAAGTCAAATGTATTTATTTGGGGGAAATGAATAGAGGGGCTAGAACTGGTAGGAAGTATCCACTGTCTGCTAAAGTAAGCTGAGTACTGCGGTTGGAAACTCAGTAGTTCTCGGGATTTAAATGTGACTGCACATTCCAGGATGTCTTTTGACGCCCCAGAGAAGTCTCTTGTATTTGGCTTCTTCGCAGGAAATGGAGGAAAAACACTGCTCTTTCTTGTCACGTGTAGGTAGGTGCCTCAGATGCTTTTTGGTGTGCCCAGGAACCCACATCCTCTGCCCCAGATCCTTTGCTGGCAGACCCTAGAAAAGGTTTCTGCCTGAGGCACAAGGTCTAGTGGGTAAGAGGAACTCCTGGTTTCAGACAGAGGCTGAGTTCAGGCCTTAGGTTCAAGGTTACTAAGTGATTTTGAGCTAGTTACTAAAATTCTGAAAGGTGCTGCTACATCTTTATCTGTAAAATGGGAAGAGAATCCCATCCCATGTAGTTGTTGGAAAGATTTGCGTAATTCTGTGTACGTGGTTGTCACCTCCTACAAATTCTATAGACCCCTGAGAAACTCCACTGTTAAAAGCTCTGTGGCAGCTTTCGTGTTCGGCTTTGTGACATGTGATCTCATGCCAAACTGAGGGGAGAGGAAAGAGCCAGGGAGTTGGGGCTGTAAGGTACACAGAAAAGAGAAGACGGGTCTGCCCAGCAGTTTCCCAACTGTGGTGTCCTACAGTAAAAAACAGTCTGTTTTCCTTGGCCTGCTTAGAAATTTCAGTCTGTCCTGGTACTTGGTCAACATGTGGCCTGGGGGATTTCTTGAACTGTAAGGTTATCTTCACTTTGAATACCTGCTGTCTTATCTGCTAGCAGGTGCTAGCTGTTGGAAACAAACAGCCCAGTAGTCTGCCAGGGTTTGTGCCACAGCCTCCTTTTGAAACGCAGATATCTGCCTATGTTAGCAGTCCTTTCTGCCAGTTGTTTCCGGGTTTTGGCAGAAATCACGTGCTTATATTTCCCCGTTCGTGCTTGTGATCCCCTGAACAAGTCTGAGAACCACTGTCACAGGCACTGCTTGTTGAGAATCGGATGGAAGGACCGAAGGCAGAAGCAGCTCCGCCGGCAGTCTGGTCTCCACTCCTTGAGGGCAGCTGTGTCCTCCACGCTTCTGCCCACAGTGGCCGCCTAAGTGCAGCACTCAGGAGGGCACTCCTCAGATGCAGCCAGACGCCTTACCCCATGACTCACACACCTTCTCTCCCAGATTAGAAGGGTACCGGAAAAAGGAAAAAGAAGGGACAAGGAAGCCAGTCATTTGTAGGTGATGGTTCTCGTGGGGATGGCCAGTGCGGGCGAGTCAGGAGCAGCTCGAACAGCTCCTCTCCCCGCAGAGCAGCCTGAGCACCTGAGAGAGAGCAGGAGGTGCCCGAGGCCATCCTGTCCTGTGTCCCCAGGCTGCTGCTGTGTCCTCCTTTAAGGGAAAGGTTCTAAGGTCTTAAGTTTTTCCTCCGGTGCTTCTGCCTCTTCTTGGACCAGGAATTTAAGATTTCTGCCTTGCTTCTGATCTCTGCTACTAGTCAAACCCAGGCAAGTGTACTCTATCTACTGATTCTTTCCTGTGGATCATGTTGTGAACACACCCTGTGGATAAAAGTTCTAGATCTTACCAAGGAAGGTGATAACAGTTTGATTTGGCCTTACACAGAACCTCACGTGGGCTCCCTTACAGCGGAGCCATATACAGACAAGTCTCTTCCCCTTTTCTGAAGAAACATTATGTAAAGATTCCCATTCCTGACTCTCAGCTTCTCGTTGTGGCAGGGTATGGCTGTTTTGCTTTTGTAGTGGTGTAGAACTAGGGGAAAAACTGTCTTTCCTCTATGGAAAGGAAGTATGGCAAGGAGTTGATGGATTTATTTCAGTTCATGATGTAAAACTATTGACTTAAAATTTTTTTTTTTAACATTTTTATTTTTGAGACAGATGGAGCACTAGCCGGAGAGGGGCAGAGAGAGAGAGGGAGACAGAATCCAAAGGAGGCTCCAGACTCTGAGCTGTCGGCACAGAGCCTGATGCGGGGCTCAAACCCACAAAGATTCTTGACTTTTAAAACTCATTAAAGAGGGGCACCTGGGTGGCTCAGTCAGTTAAGTGTCCAACTTTAGCTCAGGTCATGACCTCAGTTTATGGGTTCAAACCCCGCGTCGGGCTCTGTGCTGACAGCTTGGAGCCTGTTTCAGAGTCTATGTCTCCCTCTCTCTTTGCCTCTCCCCTGCTCGCGCTCTTTCAAAAACAAACGTTAAAAAAATTTTTTTTAACTCTTTAAAGAAATATAGGGAACATTCTGTCAATATGAAAGAATCTTCAAGTCTTTCTGCACAAAATGTGTTTCCAGAACCAGTGAATCATTGTCTCTACTTGTCAGATATTTACTTAAGACTTTTTCCATGTCAAGTAGAGAAACAGGTCTAGTATGAAAAAAACATGAGTGTATTACCATAACAAAAAACTTCCACACTTCAGGGGCGCCTGGGTGGCTCAGTCGGTTAAGTGTCTGACTCCTATTTCAGCTTGTGTCATGATCTCATGGTTCCTGGGATTGAGCCCTGTGTTGTGTGTGTGGACCCCCAATGTGGGGCCTGCTTAGGATTCTCTCTCTCTGCCCCCCCCCTGCTCATGAGAGCTCTCTCAAAATAAACTTAAAAAGAAAAAAAGGTACGGGGCCTCTGAGTGGCTCAGTTGGTTAAATGTCCGACTTTGGTTAAGGTCATGATCTCGCAGTTCATGAGTTTGTGCCCCGAGTCAGGCTCTGTGCAGATGGCTTGGAATCTGGAGCCTGCTTCAGATTCTGTTTCTCTCTCTGTCCCTCCCCTGCTTGTGTTCATTCTCTTTCTCTCTCTCTCTCTCTCTCTCTCTCTCTCTGTCTCTCTCTCTCAAAAATAAATAAAAACATTAAAAAAGTTGTTGTAGAAGTACATCAAATTAAAAAAGATCTTACATATTTCAGAGGAAATGGTGGTGGTGTAATTGACAGACAGATTCAGAGCTTTACACTTTAAGCTGGCACCTAGCCTCTGTTCTTAGTATTTTTTCTTCTGACTAGTTAGTACATTTTCATGGTTCCAAGTAAAAAGAATACACAGCTCACCTCCTGGAGGCATCCACTGTGTATTGTGTGTGCCATATTCTGTAAGGGACAGAGTGTAAGCTGATAAATGATCACTCTTCACAAGAGCACTATGAGGAAACCAACAACTGTGCCGTTTCTGTTTCAGACCCCGTTTAGGTATGTGCCAGTTACAACATAGGAGGTATTTTGTCTGCTCTTCATAGTTAATGCTGATCTCACAATCTCTTTTCTGGCTATTTTTTTAGGTGATCATAGAACGATACAAGGGTGAGAAGCAACTTCCTGTACTGGACAAAACCAAGTTCCTTGTACCTGATCACGTCAACATGAGTGAGCTCATCAAGATCATAAGGTATATAATCACTTTTTTCTATTTCTTTGGGTAGCTTCTCATTCTTTATCAGACTTAGATAAATCTTTAGTGTTGTTGTTGTTGTTGTGTTTTGTTTCAAATTTTTATCTTCAGTTTTGATTAAGATCTCCACAAGCTCAATAAAACCTAAAGACATTTCCTTTCTGAGTTCTTCTCTCTTCCCTGTTGGATCTGCTGTCCTTCTGATTCTTTCATCATAACCATCTAGTATAGATGTTGTCTCTTGATCAGAAAAATTACAAGTTTTGTACAGCAAAATTAGTAAAAGAATGCAGACTTGGTACAATGGTAATATAAACTATATTTTGAAGTATTTCTCATACTAGACACTAATGGCTCTTCAGAGAGCATGCTAGTTTAAGACTGGCCTCAGGAATATAGTAAGAATAACCTATCAAGTATTACCACTAATATATCCTTTGTCAGTGTAATCCTAGGAAATGTCCTGTACTTTATGAGAAGCTTTGAGAGTAATCATCAGTAGGCATACATTTTATTTTGCCAGAAGCAGCATGTACAAAATCTTTGTACTTGTGTGTCAGTGGGGGGTGGGTGAGATTTTCACACATCCCGGGAATTGGTGTTCAGTATCTCTTCACATTATTTTTCTTTCAATAGGAGGCGCTTACAGCTCAACGCTAATCAGGCGTTCTTCCTGTTAGTCAATGGACACAGCATGGTGAGTGTGTCCACGCCGATTTCTGAAGTGTATGAACGTGAGAAGGACGAAGACGGGTTCCTGTATATGGTATATGCCTCTCAGGAGACATTTGGAATCAAAGTGTCTGTGTAAGACTAGAAAAATGCATCTGTTCTAGAATTTTTTTAAGCCCTTACCAAGGAAAAAAAAGGGATATTACCAACTGAGATTGATCCATTCATCCAATCACAGACCATCAAAAACAGTAGTGTTCCTGCCTAGGAGTTGTAGGAAGTTGTTTTGTGCTACAAGCAGAAAAATGGAGCTCCACATGAGCACATTCAGCTTTGGAAAAACCATTATTTAACCTAGGCTGTTTTGTTTTCAAATTTAGAGGTTTAAAAATAAAATACTTTGCATTCTAAGTTGCCGATAAAATAGACCTTCACATTATTCTAATGCTCTTTCCCTATGAGGAACTTGCAACATAAGCATTCAGCGAGAAATTCTTTTCTAGGTTCACAGAACCAGCCAACTTTTTGTAGAAGAGTTTCCACTCAACTAGAGAACTCTCTTTAAGAGGATCTTGGAAAGCATAAGTTGTCAAGCATAGCCCCCTTCCCGCCCGCCCACATTGGCCATAATAGTGGGCAAAAAGCAGGAAAAATCGAGGTGGATAAGAAAACTCTGAACTGCTGCTCAAGGTTCTCGACTCCTAGTGTAGTGTGCCCCAAGTCCATGCCTCCATGCCTGTGCAGTGCCATTGGGGGGGGGGGGGGGGGGGGGGGTTTCGTTTGCTTCTCTAGACAGTAAAGCACCACTGCTCAATAAGAACCTTGAATGATTTAAAATTTTGGTCTAGTTTCTCAAAGGGCCCAGGGAAGAAAAATGTGACATTTCTTCTGGTTTGCGTGTTCTCTGAGAGGTCAAACTGCCATCTGCTTTGGTAGAGAAACAAGCTGTTCAAGCAGTTTTGTTCCTTAGGTCAGTGGTAGAAACTACAGAACATGGCAACTAAAGCATTAAAATTCAGATGCACTCCCTCTACCTTTCAGCCTAAAGCTGTAGATGGTCCATGTTTTATGTTGTGTGTGGCTGTTACGAAAAAGTTGCCACATTTTTAAGAGTATTTCAGTTGTCACTGTAGGTCAGAACCGTCCTGGTTCCTCTGCTCAAAGTGCATGTCAGTTGTGAAAAGAACAGTAACAAAGGAGACATACACTCTTCGTGGATATCAGCGTCAAAAATTAGACATTTTCCGAGTTCAGCTAGAACCACCAATGCTTCCTACTACCTGCATGGGCTCACTATTTACTATTTTTGTGGGAGTGACGGAAAGATCACAGTCACCTTTAGACTGTACGTGTAACGAGCAGGTTACGTTTCACCTTTGTGTATTTAGACGTGTGTGGAATACCCGGACCTGTTAGTGGAAGTTACTTATTAATGGGGGGGGGGGGGGGGGGGGGGG